>NC_069002.1:15857987-15860675 GCF_001194135.2 Octopus bimaculoides
ATATTTCAACCTCATGAAAATACATTTAATATCTGCGCATTGTGATCTAACGTTTATTTTTTACACATGTACAGCTTGTGGCTGTGTATGTGAGTGTGTGTGTGTGTGTTGAAACTCTATGCAAATACGCATGTGCGTGTGTGTGTGTGAATGTGTGTGTGTGTGTGTGTGTGTGTGTGTACTTATGTAAGTAGTTGTTTTTGCATGACAGCCAGCCAACTAGCCAGCCAACCAGCCAACCAGCCAGCCAGACAGCCAGCCAGCCAGGCAGACAGACAGAAGAATGTTTCACAACACACAAGGACATTATTTGAGGGCGGCCGTCTTGAGATGTGATGAAAGGACATCTGTTTAGCAACAGTTATCTACTTAATACAAACAAACGAAACTGATAGCAAAGCCTTTTGCTCTCTTGTTATTGTTGTTGTTCTTGCTGGTTGCTGCTGTTGCTCTTTTTGCCTTCATCTTTTTTTCTTTTTCCTTTCTTTTTTATGTTACCAAATTAGTAATAAGTTGTTCTGTGAGTCATGAAATAGCGTTTTATAACAGTTTCGCAGCCGAAATTATGCTTTCAAGTAGCTTCTGTCGACAATTTCAATGGACGTCTTCCCCAAGTCCTCCATTTAACGCCAGCGTCTGAAGGTTTGCCATTTACTGAAGATAAACGAAAATGATGACAGCTTCGTCATCACCAATAGTAGCTTCAGTGGCGGACTCAATTATAATCCGACGAACCAGCACGCCAAGAAGGACTATCAAGCTGATTAGGAAGAACGTGTTCAATATTTGTGGTTAAATTGTTAGTACTTAACCTGTTATATACTAATTATACTAATTATCTTTTATCTTTTAATCGTCTACTCGTTTCAGTCATTGGACTGCAGTCATACTGGAGTCACTGCATTGAAGGGTTCTAGTTGAATGGATCGAGCCCAGTACTTATTTTAAAGCTTGTTAGTTATTCTATCACCTTTTTTGCCGAACCGCTAGTTTACAGGGGCGTAATAAACTAACACTTGTTGTCGAACGGTAGGGGACAAACACACACACACACACACACACACACACATGTAAGTGACACGGACGCCTCTACTGATTATCATAATTATATATGCATTAGAGATGTCAATAATGAAACTTAGAGCATTTCTATTTCGTGCTAAGTACATATATTAAATATATTGACTTATTTCAAACCCTATAACTTGCATTTCTGAGATGTACCCTATATAAACCAACTTTTGCCACAGTTAAACGATGTTTGCTATTTTTGTTTAGTCTTACCTCCAAGATCTGCCACAATTTTGCGATCATTTGCATGGTTCTGTAACCACTGCTGACCAAAATTTTCAAAAATCGCCATTCACATTATTGCGTTTAGTAATATTATTTCTTTATAACCCCATTCGGTGGTGTTTTCCTTCATCTTTCAACTCATACTTTTGAGCATGCGCTCTTTGTCAATTCAGAGTACGTTATCACAATGGTACAATAAACCATTTCGTTGCTCTTCGAAATTTCTCTAAAATTTTTGTTGGAGTCAAAATTTTTGTTTGTTTGATCATTTTAATCGCAGAACTCAATCTTAGGAATTGCTGTTTAAGATCTAGTTGATGGCGTTTCGAATCTTTTATCAAAGCCGCAAGTTCATTTTCTTAAGATCCAGTCATCTGTAAAGAAACCGCTTAGTTTTTCACAGGACAAATGAAAATCCCATATTTCTGAATTGACTTCCCAAAAATATCACCAATTATGATAATCCCAAATTAATTTTCGCTTGTCCTAAAGTTTACTGTCACTTCCTACCTCCACTACAAATCTGACCAGTTGTGCTGGATTCGCCATGACTGTTATTTCATATTCAGCTTAAGAATAAAACACGCATTTTGAAATAGCAAGCAGTACATCATAATGAAGACACACCATGTAAGCTCTGATTAGCTTCGGTATTCATCCTGAGAGAGTATTTCTTATGGACGTACACTGTTAAGACAAAAACACTTGAATATTGTCAGACATATTTTTACAGTCTGAAACGTGTTGAACTCAAATATTCTTAGTTTGAAAATTTTCTGGAATTTACATTCTTGCAATAATAATGCTGCCCTCGTCATCAAATTCTCTTTCGATGTGCAGCTTCATCTTATTTGTAATTAACATTTCACATGCTACTCGCGTTACGAAACTATTTTAATTTATTTGTTAAAAATAGATTATTGATTACGCAAATGTTGTCTTAATAAACATACTGCTACTGCTCCTACTGAAATTTAGATGCAGTCTCTTTCAGTTTATTATAATGCATGTATTTGGTGAAATGGCAGTATCAAGAAATGTCATTTTGATAAACAAAAATCAATTTTTCACAAATAACACACACTTACAATTCATATTTATTCATTTTTTACTTGTTTCTGGGGCACCACATAGCAGGGCTTTAACCGAACAAATTGTTCCCAGTACTTATCAGTACGTATTTTTTAAAGTTTGGTATTTATTTTATTGGTACCTTTTGTAAAACCGTTAAGTTACTGGGACATGAACAAACAAACACCGGTTGTCAAGCGTTGGTGGAGGACAAACACAAAAACGCACACCCATATATATATAGAGACTTGGAAATGGAGGCGTGGCGTTCAATTAAATAATAAATAGTAAATAATATATATATATATATATATATATATA
>NC_069002.1:15861410-15863102 GCF_001194135.2 Octopus bimaculoides
TATTGAGCTAAAAATCATGAAAAAGAAACGGGGAATGAATCGCTAACTGTTAATTAGGTGTTATTGAGATATGCTGTGGAGGCGCAATGGCCCAGTGGTTAGGGCAACGGACTCGCGGTCATAGGATCACGTTTTCAATTCCCAGACAGGGAGTTGTGAGTGTTTATTGAGCGAAAACACCTAAAGCACCACGAGGCTCCGGCAGGGGTGAACCCTGCTGTACTCTTCCACCACAACTTTCTCTCACTCTTACTTCCTGTTTCTGCTGTGCCTATAATTCAAAGGGTCAGCCTTGTCACACTGTGTCACGCTGAATATCCCCGAGAACTACGTTAAGGGTACACGTGTCTGTGGAGTGCTCAGCCACTTGCACGTTAATTTCACGAGCAGGCTGTTCCGTTGATCGGATCAACTGGAACCCTCGACGTCGTAAGCGACGGAGTGCCAACAACAACAACAACAACATTTTGCGATTGTCAATCATGGTCAGAAAGTCGTTTGATAAAATAATGGTTATCGTATGAATAATTTGGCATCGGATCTTCAATACTGATATGCAGCATTTTTTACGCTTCCTTTGTCAGGAAGAAGTTTATGACTCGCACATCTAGGGTTGCAGATAAAGTGTGGCAGAACAAAGACTCGAAGTCTGAGGATTGCTCAATTTGAGGTGTGACAGAAAAGTTGAATAACCAACTGGCAGAAACAACTGGTACTTTACATGTAAGTGTAGCAGAAGACTTGTATCACAACGCATTCATGTATATATCATAGGCGTAGGAGTGGCTGTGTGGTAAGTAGCTTGCTTACCAACCACATGGTTCCGGTTTCAGTCCCACTGCGTGGCACCTTGGGCAAGTGTCTTCTACTATATCCTCGGGCCGACCAAAGCCTTGTGAGTGGATTTGGTAGACGGAAACTGAAAGAAGCCTGTCGTATATATGTGTATATATATATGTGTGTGTGTGTATGTTTGTGTGTCTGTGTTCGTCCCCCCCCCAACATCGCTTGACAACCGATGGTAGTGTGTTTACGTCCCCGTAACTTAGCGGTTCGGCAAAAAGAGACAGATAGAATAAGTACCAGGCTTACAAAGAATAAGTCCTGGGGTCGATTTGCTCGACTAAAGGCGGTGCTCCAGCATGGCTGCAGTCAAATGACTGAGACAAGTAAAAGAGTAAAAGAGTAAGAGTATACATGCATACACATACACACAGACTCACACACACGCACGCGCATGCGCACGCACACGCACACGCACACATATATATATATATATGGATGTGTGTATATATTTTTACATATATAACACGTACATGCATGCGTATTTACAGAAATGCATGTACACGTATATAAATACATACATACATGCAATTAAAATGTAACCTTTGAAATATATACATCTCTCAAATTAAATCAGTATGAACATGGAAACATATGCTAGTAACAGTTTTGATTAATTAAAACTGCTCGATGTACTTATTAACCCCACCCTAAAGATTCATGACAAACAGGAATGTAGAGAGGTTTACACTGATCTGCACTTCCATGGAATCGCGGCCGTTTTAATGTTGATGCTTATTGCTGCGTGCGCGCGCGCTCAGGAGCAGGAGGTTCTGTCAATCTCGCTCACACTCACCCTCGATATGTATGTGCATATGTATGTCTGCATTTGTGTCTGAATATATATAT
>NC_069002.1:15864523-15868643 GCF_001194135.2 Octopus bimaculoides
ATAATACCATATTCTATTGTGTCTGGGGAGAGTCATTTTCTTATTGTGCCTTAAAATTTAACACACTCACCGTTAAAATTTACACTTATTATTTTTTTTAAATTTTCCTAAAATTTTCGTTGCGTTTTGCAACCTTTTCAATAATCAAGACTATTGAAAAGGTTGCAAGACGCAACGAAAATTTTAGAAAAATAAAAATAAGAAATAAGTGGAAATTTTACCGGTGAGTGTGTCAAATTTTAAGGCACAATAAGAAAATGACTTTCCCCAGACACAACAGAATATGCTTCAGCACACGAAATCACATAAAAAATCTTGCAAACCAAATCCAAAAACGAAATATAATAATACCAATAATCCTAGAATGGAGTTTATAAACATTTAATGCATCACTACGCGCGTTTCCACAAATCACATGACTTTTTAGATCACAGTCCGTATTCAAGGGACGAATTATTGTTATTATATGTGTGCGTTTGTGTTTGTGTATGTGTGTGTGTGTAACTATGTATGTATATGTATTTACTTCATTAAAGTTACTTGAAACAATTTAATGATGTAAATTAATTCAGTATTTTGAAGGAAAGCATGTATTCTCATAAGATAAATATGAAACACTGAACATTTGTTTCAGATTTTATGTTGATTTGTAGATTTATTGCGCCATTGATGAACTTTTGTATGAGTGCAAATCTCATATATAAATGTACCGTACAAGCAATGGGGTAACGGCTGATTCATTCAGAAATCGTTATCGCAACCATGTCGTCAGCTTCAAGAAAATCAACAAGAGATATTCAACGAGTCTGAGTAACTGTTAACCTAATTAATACTCATAATTAACTTTAAGGTATGGATGAATTAAATTTTGCTCTAACCTCTTCATTCTTATAAACAAGTAGGTATTTAATTCTCTATGTAATTCGCATGTGCGTCAAACCACCCGTATGTATATGCTTATATGTTCGTGGATATTTGTACGAAAGAATGTACGTCCACCATACAGCCTACGCGTGGACGTTTATACATCCATATCCACTAACAGTTATATTTAAAACTATTTTCGCTGTATTGTGTATCCGTTTCTTTTCTGCATTTGTTATTTTTTATAATTGATCTTCTATATAAATGAAGCTATATCCTTTAATTTGCTCCTTTTCTTTACACGCATTCAGAATATAGTTCGCGGAACAGTTATTATTTTAAAGAGTTATATCTGATTATCACTCGAAGAGACACATCTACATCGACGGATATTCCTAAACAAGTTGTTGAGCATCCTGCTCGTGATAGATCGATGCTAGATGGATCGAAACAATTGTAGTGATTAATAAACATTCTCGTATCTTCTATCTTCAGTCTCTCTTCACAACTAACACTGTGAAAGTGAACGTGCTTTACCAAAAAGCTACCAGGTATATACTATACTTTTTATTATCTAATATTAATAATAATAATAATAATAATAATAATAAT
The DNA here is from genome assembly GCF_001194135.2 of Octopus bimaculoides. Lineage (NCBI taxonomy): Eukaryota > Metazoa > Mollusca > Cephalopoda > Octopoda > Octopodidae > Octopus > Octopus bimaculoides. The sequence goes on from NC_069002.1 coordinate 15,866,000, forward strand.
AATAATAATAATAATGATATATATATATATATATATATATCAGATGGGGGTCATTATAATTTTTCAACGGTGGTGCCCCAGCATGACTGTAGGTTTGGAGCTGAAGCACTTTAAAGATATTTATATACACATATACATATAAGCATGCATACATACACTCGCGCGCGCATAAACATATATATATATATATATATATATATATATATATATATACATAAATTAATTATTATTCAATATTAACAATGTCAGTCGGCACTAAAGAGTCGGTCTGTGAAACCACTCGGGTTACATTCCTAAAATTCGTGTTTACCAATTTCTGTGCGAGTCGCCTTCGTTCAATTTATATTGGGTTGCGATAAGAGCAGAAGGAGGAGAAGTTTAAAAATAGGTTATTTTTTACGAAGGGAATATAAAATAGAGGTTGCTATTGCGGAATCGTGAGGGAACACTGCTGAGAGCACCTTCACTAATCATTTCTTGTCTTGCTCTTGTTTCAATAATTGAAAGACGGCCATTCTGTGGCACCAATTTGTTTATAACCCACTTAGAGATTCACTTCATCTATCAGCTCATAGATATTCTTGAGCAAATACTCGTTGTTGAGTTTGTCAGCGTCTTCACAATGGTACAATAAACCATTGCATTTGCTTTGGATTCCTTCAAAATTCTTTAAAATATCTTTGAAGAAATCCTTTACTCTTTATGAAGTTAATTCTTTATGTTACCATTCAAAGGTTTTATATTAACTCTACCCTAACGAATAATTTGTATAAAATTTATGAAGGAGTTTTATGAAATGGGAATCTCCTTGGTTGATTTCCCGACTGATGTTGTATTACGAAATTGCGTCACATTGTAACTAATTAAAACAGTTTAGTAACCAGTATGTTTTTGTTTCGATCCTCTGTTGAAATCAGTGGTCCCCGCCCATTGGTGGATGTCACTGATGAGGAAAGTTCAAACAGTTTATTTTATCAATTATCTGATCCAATGAATATTGATTCTGTAGCGTTAATGAATTATTTTGTCCTGATTTAATCCGATCATTTTTACTCATTGATTTAGTTCATAGGTGACACTACCAAATAATTCAGCTGAGGAGCTACGTGTGGTTACCCACGGTTATAATACCGTCACTGCTGCTGCTACTGCTATTGGTGTTGTTTGGGCCTCCGGGTCAGTTCTGGTAGAGCAGAACTATAATCATATGCGAGACCATATGACATACTGCATTTAGAGATACATTATTTATGTCCTTCACATCTTTTAAGAAAATAGTAGGAGATGATTTAAAGGGGATTTGGTTTCTATTTTTAGCAGTACGAGTAACCAGGTAAATTTGAAGTGAATAACACTCAGTTTGCTCTTAAACTGAAGCCGCCGTTTGACAGAAACATGAACAGAAAACGTTTGAGCCAAGACACATATTTAGGTTACTTTCAACGCCCCATGGGGCATAAACAATTTTCTATTAACTTTAATATCAGTTTTGTGATATTAATCATAAGTTGAAATACGGGTTGATTAATGACGTCATTGGCGTATCTTGTTGTTGGTACTCCACAAACACGTGTACCCTTAACGTAGTTCTCGGGGAGATTCAGCGTGACACAGTGTGACAAGGCTGACCCTCTGAATTACAGGCACAACAGAAACAGGAAGTAAGAGTGAGAGAAAGTTGTGGTGGAAGAGTACAGCAGGGTTCGCCACCATCCCCTGCCGGAGCCTTGTGGAGCTTTAGGTGTTTTCGCTCAATAAACACTCACAACGCCCGGTCTGGGAATCGAAACCGCGATCCTATGACCGCGGGTCCACTGCCCTTACCACTGGGCCATTGCGCCTCCGAACAATCGCAAAATAGATACCGAGTAAACATTTCTCTTTTCTAAGAGACCCACGCAGGAAAGTAAGCAATTTTGAAATCTTGTAGCATCAACCGTTATCCTAGACTGAAATAGATATTGTTAGCATTTCATGTCACCTGCAATCTCGATTCATACTCGCGTCAGTCATTTAGGCCAACTGTCCGCAATAACAAATCTTGGTTGAGCAATTCTCCTGAAAATACGACAGTGTCAATGTGAAACCTAAGGTATCAGAATTTTTAGTTAAATTTCAATGAAAAATGTACAATTCAGCGTTCGGCTTCGGGTTCTCCGTACTTCCTCTTTCAGTTCGATATAGTGTGCGCTTGTGTGTGTTTGTGTGTGTGTGTGTGTGTGTTTGTGTATGTGTGTGTATGTGTGCTTCTGTGTGTGTGTCTGTTTGCGCGAGTGTGTACACATATACATATATATTTATATATATATATTCCTACATATATATATATATATATACATGCATATATATATATGTGTGTGTCTGTGCGTGTGAATATATGTGAATTTGAAGAGAAAGAGGGAGGGGAAGAGAGAGAAAGAGAAAGAGAAAGAGAAAGAGAGAGAGTATGAGTGCAAGTGAATGAAATACAAAGAAGACAACAAAAAAATGTACAGATATCTAAAGAGAAAAGTTATTTAGTGCAGTTGCATGTTTCGTTGTTAAACAGTTTTTTTTTTCTTCAATAAGAGTTTGAGATTCTAAGAATGGAAAAAGAAGTAACATCAGATGGAAGTTTGCCCTGGAAGAGGGAAACAAATTAGTA
>NC_069002.1:15868989-15870900 GCF_001194135.2 Octopus bimaculoides
TCTCTCTCTCTCTCTCTCTCTCTCTCTCTCTCTCTCTGTATGTGCATTTGTGTTTAATATATATATGAACATACATATATGCATAAATGTACATACATACATACATACATACATACATATATATATATATACATATATATATATGTGTGTGGAGAGAGAGAGCTGTACATATATGCATGCATTAGTGTACTTATATATGTATGTATGTATGTATGTATGTATGTGTAGGTATGTATGTTTAGTCGTACAAACTGGATAAATGTTAATAGAACTGAAAATACATTTCTATTGCAACAAAATGACTGACGGCCGAGAGTTTCCCACATTTTATGTCGAGTACCCGTTTCTGCGAGACTCTCTGATTACGAGGTTCCTTCTTCCATCATGTAATTCAGAGTTTAATTCCATCGTTCCATCGTGCTGTAGTATGGGCAAGTGCCTTCTAGAATCACGTCAACAAACGAAAGCAACGAGATGCCCCATGAGATGAACTGTATTTTTACCACCACCATCTGTTGCTTGAATACCTTTGGCAAAGTGGAGGCGCGTGGTCTAGTGGTTAGAGTATTGGACTCATGATCGTAAGATCGTGGTTTCGATTCCTGGCAAAATTGTTCGCATGTCGGACCTGATGCTTAGTGGTATTTCTTCCGGCTCCTTATGTTCTGAAACAAGGTTTGGATACTGCATTTAATGCCTACTTTCTAAACCTCAATTCTTTAATTTTAAATATCACTACACACACACACACACACACACACACACACACACACACACGCACACAGATATACATATATAAATGTATATATTATATATGTGTGTGTGTGCGTACGTGTGTGTGTGTGTGTAGAAAGAGAGAGAGAGAGAGAAAGAGAGAAGTTTAAAATCAAAGAATTAAGGTTTAAAAAGTATGCGTTAAATGCAGTATTCACACGCACACACACACAAATATATATATATATATCTGTGTGTGTGTGTGTGTGTTATTTCTTTACTACCCACAAGGGGCTACACACAGAGGGTCAAACAAAGACAGACAAACGGATTAAGTCGATAATATCGACCCCAGTGCGTAACTGGTACTTATTTAATCGACCCCGAAAGGATGAAAGGCAAAGTCGACCTCGGCGGAATTTGAACTCAGAACGTAGCGGCAGACGAAATACCGCTAAGCATTTCGCCCGGCGTGCTAACGTCTCTGCCAGCTCGCCGTGTGTGTGCGTGTGTGTGTGTGTGTGTGTGTGTGTGTGTGTGTGTGTGTGTGTGTGTGTGTGTGTGTGTGTGTGTGTGTGTGTGTGTGTGTGCAATATATGTATGAATCCTTTTGTTTTTGATTGTCTCTTGGTATTGGTTTTATTCACGTCCTCTTTATATAGTGGTTTGGCAAAAGCGAGCAATAAAATAAGGACCATATTTTAAAATAAGGGCAAGAGTCGATTTGTTGGATAAAACCTTTGAAGACGGAGCCACCGCATAATCGCAGCCCGAAGACTGAAACAAGCACAAGAACTGAAGAATAAAACACAAAAACAAAAGGTATTGGACCACTTTAGAAGATTCTTGAGATGTGAGGTGGTGGGATTAGTGGTTGAGGCGGTGGCGCTGTTTGTTAGTATTTACTGGCCACAAACTCCATTTCGACCATCATTTTGTCTGTGTGCCTGTCTCTCTTCCATATCACACACCAAACAACCAAGCGACGAACAAAAGAGTTTTTAATGACTTATTCATTACGGTCGCACTTGACATTGTGTAGCCGAGCAGATGGTGACGACGAACATTTGACAACATCGCAACTACACACACACACACACATACACATACTCAAATACACACGTGTATATATCCATAGTATTCTTAAGCACGTTACATATATAATGTGTGTGTGTATATATATATATATATATATAT
>NC_069002.1:15871298-15873840 GCF_001194135.2 Octopus bimaculoides
AAATCTCTCTCTCTTTCTCTCTCTCTCTTTCTCTCTCTCTCTTTCTCTCTCTCTCTCTCTCGCTTTCTCCACACACACACATAAATAAATAGATAGATAGATAGATAGATAGATAGATAGATAGGTAGATAGGTAGATAGATAGATAGATAGATAGATAAATAGATAGATAGATAGATAGATAGATAGATAGATAGGTAGATAGACAGATAGATGAGAACGTGTATGTATTTAAATATTTATAAACACCATTATGTTCGACCGTGCTTGAGTGTACGTATATAAACAGATCTCCATATACACACATATATCCACATACATACATAACATATACATGGACATAGACGCACACACATACTCCTCCCCCACCGCCCCATCTCACTACACGTGCATCCGTATTAGTTCCATCTCAAAGTGTGACATGTTACACTGGATGACAATTACCCACAATTGACAAATTGACAAAAGTTCTTCATTAATCAACTTACTTTAACAACACTGGGGGAGGGGGGAAGGACTACAGCGGTGGTGGCGGTGGTGGCAGTGGTGGTGGCGGTGGTGGTGGTGGTAACAGTATGTGCGTGTACATAGGGAGGGGGTGAGTGTGATGGCTTTCATAGTTGTTGGTGGTTGTGTTTGTGAAGATGTAGTTGCTGTTATGCTATTGTTGTTGATTAGCAGACGACGAGGAGAAGGAGGTGGTGGTGGTGGTGGAGGAGGAGGAGGAGAAGGAGGAGGAGAAGGAAGAGGAGAAGGAAGAGGAGGAAGATGAGGAGGAGGAGGAAGATGAGGAGGAGGAGGAAGATGAGGAGGAGGAAGATGAGGAGGAGACGATGACGACGACTACAACGACGACGATGATAACAGGAGGCGGAACTTGTCCATCTCTCCAGTTTAATTCCGTATTCATATATTCATTAGAAACTGATTTCACCGGCAAAAACGACTTTATGTGAATTAGCTTTCACCCTCCAGTTCCAATCTACCCCATTACCACCCGGCGCCCACACACCCAGTTTCTCTCGGAGACACAAAACCAATATTGTAAGCTAATTAACCTCTCAGAATGTCAACGGAACTCAAGGACCAAGTTTTATCTTCTGTTATCAAAGAGTTAAACCGACTGAAATCTAAACATTCTTCGTGTCGGACTCCATCAACATTATTTTTACTTTAGGTTGGAACGAAAATCAAATCGATCAGCAACTATTGATCAATTGATTATTGATAATCGAAGTAGCTAGTGGGTGGACTGGCATTGGTATGAGATCTAGTATATAGGGTATAAGTATAGGTTTAGGATATAGTGCATAGGGTGAGAGTTTCTGAAGCAACAAAGCAGTGGAAACGTTTGACCGATACGGGTGTATGATTGTATGTGTGTGTGTGTGTGTGTGTGCTTAGTAGGTTTTAACACAAACGATTGTGCGAACAAAGTGAAAAGAGTTTTTTTTTAATGCAGAGGCCGGTTGAAGGGACAGAGCCCTTGACCGTTACAGGGTTATTATATCTTGAAGTATGATGTTTTGGACTGGAGCATGGGAATTAGAGTGAGGCCGAGAGAGGAGGCATTTAAACGCACCAAAAGGGTCGAGAAGTGGAAAGACGCTTCAGTCAAGAGCATCTGAAAGGTAGAGATATAAAACCAGTCAGCTGTTGGGGACAGATGCCATTATAAAAGTCACAGAAAAGACAGAGAAGGGAGACAACTCGTCTGTGTAACAGAGGTCAGAGTGTCTCCATTGGTGATTGAATGTTATTCAGCCGAGTGACCCTTCTTTGAATGAGGTCTGGAATGGTTGTGTGAGTAGCGGCAACATTGTTCCAGATGGTCGGAGCAGCACTCCACTGCAGGTTTCACTTGAGCCTTGTTGAATGTCAGCAAGTAGTCTGTAGGACTCGTTACAATTTATTTCAGGATGTTCTGAAGAGATCCTCGACGATAGTGAGGCCTAGGCTTTGGAGTGACTGTGGAAGCTCTAGTTGTGTGTCACTCATGTTTACAAGGTGAGTGGTGTGGTATGGAGGTATTTCTAGGTTATGAATAGCACTAGAGTTGTTCATTTTTGTTAATGTGAAAAGAAAAAAACAAGGATGGTCTTAAAGTTTGCATTTATGGAATCAATGCAGGTTTGGTGTGTGGTGTTTATGTTGAGTGGAGATAGCCCATGAGTTGAGAACGTTTAGGGAGTTGGGGGTAGGACTAAAGGCAACTGATGTGGAATTTTCATATATATATATATATATAAACATAATTAAGGGATCAGCAAACATTTGCTTCACCACATACCGAAGTTCAGAAATAGCAGCTAAAAAAGCTGAGACTCCAACAGATAGCATTACTTGTAACTCACAAAGGCAAAAACAAGAAGAAAAAACAATGAAAACTAACCATTCGAAGTTAATCATAGACGTGTTTCTGGATTATGAGCGATAATACTCAATTTCCTTCATCAGTATGATATTCCAGTAGTAAATTCGACTATGCTAGCAAACCGTGCCTGCATGAACGAGTGAACATCATGCATCATTGTTTTTTCTTC
>NC_069002.1:15874183-15875443 GCF_001194135.2 Octopus bimaculoides
ATATATATATATATATATATATATATATATAAAGGAAATAAGTAACTTATTTGCTTTTCATTCACCTTCAAGCTGTGCGGAAAATACCGGACCGACTTGGTGCCTCAACTTAAGTGCCTAATCCAACTGAATCTTAATTATATATATATATATATATATACCTGGCTTCATAAATAGAGTCAGCTTTCATAAAACCTGTGGAGGTTTCGAAAACAGTGCAAATCTATCTAATTTGCATCTTCCAAATCCGATCGATTTGTGGCATAGTGCGATTCATTCTCGATTTGAGTTTTTGTAAATGATTATATGTACACTGTCATATAATAACCGGCATTCCGTCGCTTACCACAAGTGTTCCAGTTGATCTAATCAATGGAAGAGCTTGCTCGACAAATTAAAGAGCAAGATGTTGAGCACTCCCCAAGCCCGTGTACCCTTGAAGATTTTCTAAGCGAGCCTCAGTACGACAAAAGGTGTGCCAAGGCTGGCCCTTTGAATTACAAGTACAATTCACTTTTACCGGCTGTGTGAAGTGAAGCAACGTGAAATAAAGTGTCTTGCTCAAGAAGCACAACACTGCCAGAAATCGAACTCACAACCTTACGACTGTGAGCCGAATACCCTAACCACTAAGCCACGTGCCTTCACACACTGTCATATACACACGATCAAATGTGTTCGTACGCTAACGTAATCATACACACACACACACACACACACACACACACACACACAAAAACACACACACACATACACACACATATACACACATATACACACACATATACACACATATACACACACATATACACACACACACAAGTGTACTAAATACCTCCTTTCCTTCGTCCGTATCTTCCTACCTGTAATAACAAATATTCGAATTTATTTCTTTTCAAGCCATCCGTGCCCACCACCACTGTACTTGATCTCAAATCCAATTTCATCTTGGACTCTATCCATAGTCACGAGTATTCAATCTTCTCTTCACCGGGCTACTGCACCACCGCTACCACCCTTCCATCACTACTATCGCTATCATCATCACCATGACCACCACCACCACCAGAACCACCACCACCACCACCACTACCATCATGCTCCATCACTATCACCGCTACCAACGGCAACCACCACCCCACCCCACCCATAACTATCCCTATCGCCACCATACTTCACTGTCTACCCCGCCCCCCCTCTGATTCTATCAAATCAGCTGCCTCCACAATTTGGCTTCTGTAATCCCACACCCACCACCCA
>NC_069002.1:15877062-15879295 GCF_001194135.2 Octopus bimaculoides
TGTGTGTGTGTGTGTGTAAAATCAAAATAAGCAACAGAATATCAAGAGGTGATGCAGTACGACCGTTTCAAGCGGCTACATTTAATTGAACAATGCAATCGTTACATCAATTTAAATGCAGGGCTATCCTCAGCTGCATAATAAATATAATTTTTAATCAGTTGGACACATTAGTATAATTTTACTCAAATTCTCTAATAGAGCAAGAAAAGGGAAAGAGTCCATGTTGCTACTAATGTAGCTAAGAATATACTACACTTCTAAGAACTGTATGAAGTTTCTTAGGGTCATAGTTTGTAAAGGATTGTGGTTCATTTTTAATTTTTTAGTCTTATCAACTACCAAATCTAAGGCTAGAGGACAGTGCCTGTTTAGAATGGAGAGTAGGAGTGAGTTGACAGTTTATAGTTGAGTATGGTCATAAATATTGTCAGGATATTAGGATTTGTATAAGTAATTGTCTATAAAGGAGGCTGGGTAGGGGAAGACCCCAAATCAAGAAGACCCTCTTCTTGCTCCATTAGAGAATTTGGTTAGCAAGCGACTTACCGCACAGCCACTTCTGCGCCTATATATAAGTACAAATGAATATCTAAACACACACACACACACACACATACACACACATACACACACATACACACACATGTATACTTACATATATGTGAGTACATATATATAAATACATACATACATATGCGCATGCACAGTTACGAACACACACGTGCGCGCACACACACACACATAAGCACACACATCTTTCTATAAAAACCACTGAATTTACTCTTGGCCATTATGTTGTCCGCACCTGCTGATTTTATTCTTACGTAAGCGACCCCATATCTTGATCTTTGATTTATCAGGACGCCCACCATGGCTGATGATGTCAGAGAGTGTATAGTGGTGATGTAAGAAGGTGTATAGTATTGATATAAAGGGTATATATTGATGATGTAAGGGTGTGTAGAGTGACATCTGCAAAATCAGTCGTAGTCACAATATGAATGATTGCTAGCGAGACCAGAAGTCAGACGAGTCTCGATAACAATAGCGACGACAACGACAACAACAACAGCAAAAACAACAACAACACTATAAGGAAAACTGCAGTTCGGTACCTCTGTGTGGTGACTCGACTGTTAGAAATAACAGTCAAATCAAACACCATCTACTTGAATATATATATATATATATATATATATATGTATATATATATATATATACATAAAGAGAGAGAGAGGTCAGGTGTATGTTGTGGTCTTTTTCTTGTATGGTCTCTTTTACTTCTTCTTCTTCTTCTTCTTCTTCTTCTTCTTCTTCTTCTTCTTCTTCTTCTTCTTATTATTATTATTATTATTATTATTATTATTATTATTATTGAGTGAGAGAGCAGTTCATGCCATCAAAGTAACACTGGGGTAATATATACGAAGCCCAGTATACCCAGTATGACTACCCATCTGATAAGGGTACACCAGAAACATGCATCGCAACCATATGTGCGCGACATGGTGATCTCATATCAAGATAAGCAGCGCATGACCGTTAGAATTTTCTTCAGGTCGAGTAGTACATCCCGCTCAAAAGGTCCCTGAATAAGGGTTGTTTAAGGATGTTGAACGAAACACCCATGTTTCCAGAGGTGAATTATCCAAACCCCAAAGAATTCTTCTCAACTCATGGCCATGATACTCCCCCACTACTTCTGCTCGTGATCAGGGATCCATATATCGTTAGCCACTAAGGGACACGCTCAACTGGTTAAGGTCAAACAACTGACAAGCAAATCTGTGGTATTAAGCAGAATATTTGCTGTAGCCCATCGTTTATACTAAGACAAAACAATATACATGATAACACGTCCGGTCAATTAAGATTACAAGCCACGAGAGCCACTGTCAGGTATTGCATCAGGGCATATTATTATTATTATTATTATTGTTCAGTAGTTTTATTTTTATAACGTGCTTTCATTTCATTACCGAGCGCAACTCTGTGTGCCTTGGGTATGTGCTGTGGTTTGCTGTGATGCTCTTATGGTTACTGTATTGAAAGTGTTTTGCGTATTATTATTATTATTATTATTATTATTATTATTATTATTATTATTATTATTATTATTATTATTATTACTGCTACTACTACTACTACTACTATTAATGCATACATATATCTTCCATTCCTCTCTTTCCATCAACTTCTCTTCCTCCCCACTAAATAGACACAGAAATAC
>NC_069002.1:15884031-15889031 GCF_001194135.2 Octopus bimaculoides
AGGCTCATAAGATATGTTTCCCGGATTCTATTGTATGTGTGTGTGCGTGTGTGACTGTGTGTGTGTGTGTGTGTGTGTGTGTGTGTGTGTGTGTGTGTGTGTGTGTGTGTGTGTGTGTGTGTGTGTGTGTGTGTGTGTGTGTGTGTGTGTATTAATCCTTTAAATGAAATGGCGGTCCATCGAAGGATTACTACTTTCTGTCAGCCTAGTGGACTGCAGCAACTTTTTTGAAGTGTTTTGATCAAGAACACAACACATTGCCCGGTCGAGGAATTGAAACCACAATTTTATGGTCATGAGTGCAACACCCTAACCACTAAACCACGTGTCTCTATGCACCCACGCACACACACACACACACACACACACACACACATGCAGATGAAAAGACTGATAGATGGATAGATAGATAGATAGATAGATAGATAGATAGATATGCCTGTGCATGTGTTAATGCACGAATAATTATATCTATGTATACGTGTGTGTGTACGAACGTGTGTGTGCTTGTGTGTGTGTGTGTGTGTGTGTGTGTGTGTGTGTGTGTTTATGTGTCTAGGGAACAGCTCTTCAGTGACACATATTTTATTGAAAGCCAGACTGTGTTGATACCATATGTCTCATTAGCATTTATTTCTTCCATATTTCCTTAATCCCTTCAATATTAGTTCAGAACACTAACAATGCTCACATCACTATAGTTTTAAAACCGTATAGGTCTCATCTTTTTAATGAAGTCGTGTTGATGACATGTTTGTTTATTTTCTTTTGATTATCTTCTTACAAAGCAAACAGCGATTGTGAATGATACCATGACTGATAGAATAATTATTGTCAGATTTAGGAGTAAATTACTTTGGTAGCTTACAATCCTGGGTAACCAGGATTTCGACAAAGGATGTGGATATCTTAATTACGACAACCGATCAACCTTTAGTTACCGCTTTGTCAGAAACTGGTTATATATGCATGGGGCTATTAAAGAGTTTTGTCCAGTCTTATCGAACCATAACCTGTTTACTGAGGGTGTCCTGTTTCTGTGCTGATTTCCGTTTCGTATTTTGCGGTTAATAAACATTCTATCGGTAGATTTGTCTACTATTGTTTGGTTGGTCAAAAACCATGCAGTTGTGCATTTTTGTCTGTTATCTGTGTAGTGGGGAGTAAGTGGTGCATGTGTGGAGTAGGTGGTGGGATGTGCGTGTAAGTGAATGCATGTGTGTATATTGTTTTTATTATGTTAAACTGTCGTACGTCCAAGTTTGGCCAAATGCGTTTTTTTTTTTTCAATATTTACTTTTGATTGCAATAGCCGGTTCTTTTGGCTAAAGTAGTGTATCTTCAGCTGCTTCAGATGCCAAATATTGTCAAAGTTTAGTACAACAGTTTTGTTATGGAATGGTGAAACTATGTTTTTGTTTTCTGAAAAAGCGACATTTTGAATTGCGACACTTTTGCTTAATAACAACGATATGTATGTATGCAGTAACGTGTGTGTGTATAGTGTGTATAAGTGCATTATGGCTGAATTGTTAAAAACTCTTTGCAACTACAGGATCCTAGGTTCGATTTCACTGTGGCGCATCTAGGTTAAATGTCATCTTCTACAACCTCGGGAAAAGAACAAACCTTGTCAGTGAATCTGTGATATGGTTGTGCAAGATGCACAACCATATCACATACTGTGTTACGTGGATTCTATCCAAGAAATATGTTAAAGGCACACGGATCTGTGAAATACTCAGCCTATTACACGTTAATTAAGGATCAGGGAGTTCAGTGGATCGGACAACCGAATCCTCATCGCCAAACGACGGAGATCCGTCATCATAAAGTGTTCAGAGAGCATGCAGTGAATAAGTGTATAGTATGCGTGCTGTACATATCATTGCGTATATAAGCGTGTGTATATGTATTTGCATGTGGAAGTGTGTTTGCAGTATGAGAGTTCGCTGTGGTTTGTTATAGATAATATTACACATCGACTTATTAAGTGCGTTTCGTAATGAACTTTTAATTAAGTCGTAAATAGAAATAATGAGGAAAATATAATTAACAGCTACAAGACCTACAAGTTGTGTAGCATTAGTATCAATTGTAGAGGCAGCAGCAGCAGCAGCAGCAGCAGCAGCAGTAGTAGTAGTAGTAGTAGTAGTAGTAGTAGTAGTAGTAGTAGTAGTAGTAGTAGTAGTTGTTGTATTATAAAAGAAAGACAAGGAAATAATGTACATATATATTTATAAAAGAATGTATTAAATATTTTGTTTGCAGTAAATAAAAATGATTAGTGACACATAGTCGCGTGTTCCATTCTAACCGAGCTTATGAAACGAGTGAAGCATTTTTTCCAATCAATGAAATCAATAGCTAAGTGCAGAAATATCCTCTAAGAAAGTGAAAGCATAACTTTGCTAACGCGTTAAGTACACTTTAGTTCTATGGTGGATTAAACCAAGTCATATTGGTCCAATGTCTGTTCCTGTTCTTCATGTTAGTATTATAAGTTATTGGTTGTTCTTCGTAGAATCTACACAGTAAACTTTCTAATTAATGCAATAATTGCGAGATCTTCGTTATAGCTGGGTGCCGTCTCATTACAATTTTGTATATTTTCAATCCTAAGCGAAAATTTTCTTGACAAATATTATTACATTTTTCGGTCGTCACCAAGGAAATGTATGCACTTTACCAACTCACGTTATTTTCCTAAAGATTAGTGGTGTAAATTAGTAATGTATACTGTTACAAATAGAAAGTCTACTTTGTAAAATTTTAATAAGGATGAAATACAATTTCTTGAAGGACAAATTCTGTTTATTTTGTAATTTGCATATATTCAAATATTCTCTCCCATGTTAATTTATAAACTCCAAGATAATGAAGTTAAGAGCTAGATCTTTCTTCCACTGTCTCAAAAAAAAAAAACACTCTTCCATCTACAGCATAGATACAGAATACTTTTAAAAATTACTTTTAATATTCTTCCTCCATTACTCATAATTTTTGCCCAAACCTTTGAGCCTGTATAACTATTTCATCTCAGTTATTTATGCTGATCAGACCAGTTCACAAACGGAAATCCTATCAACCAAGAATAATTATTATTTTCTTAAAATATTTTCTCATGATTAACAACTTTGGTCTACGACTGCTGAAATCTGTTGATTTGTTGCTTTAGAAAATTAGATCCAAATGTTATTTAATATATTCGCTCAATTTTATACAAAGTAATGAAAAAACAAAAAGAAATATAATTGCAGCAAATTGAGAAAAATTCACGTAACAAAACTAATCGCACTTCTATCCATTTTCAACATCAAATATAATTAATTTATATTAACGTTGCGAGGCTGTTTGTAGAAATCATTTTTAATTTACTGAAGCGATTTGAGCAAAATATAAGCATGAACCAGAATACCAAGTGCATTTAATCTCAGACTATTTTCTAACAAAGAAATAGATACAAAAAGACATGACTTCTTTAATTTTCAATATCGCGGTAATTTATTGTGATTAAGATATTCCTCAAAATTTAATGTATTTTAGGATTGCATAGTTTAACACATATTTTTTCACAATGGTTTAGTTATCAAGGGTGGAGGCGCGTGGCTTAGTGGTTAGGATATCAGCACCATGATCGTAAGATTGTGGTTTCGATTCCTGGACCGGGTGACGCGTTGTGTTCTTGAGAAAAACACTTCATTTCACGTTGCTGCAGTCCACTCAGCTGGGAAACACATACACCACTGAAACCGGGAAACCGGGTCCATGAGCCTGGATAGGCTTTAAAAGGGCGCATTCATTCATTTATTTATTTAGTTAGTTAGTTATCAAGGGAGGAAATAGAAGAGCAGTATTGTTAGGAGCACAACTTGTGTCAAAAACAGTTTGTTTTTTTCTTTAATAGAAAATTATTGTTGTTGTGCAATGCTTGCATAAGAATTTGGTGTTGGGTAGAATGTTTGTCGAATGTGTACAGATACAAGCGCGACTATGTGGTGAGAAGTTTCATTCCCAAACTCATGGTTCCGGGTTCAATCATAATGTGTGGCACCATGGGCAAATGTCTTCTACTATAGCCTCGGGCCCACTAAAGCCTTGTGAGTGGATTTGGTAGACTGAAACTGAAAGCTCATCGTATACATACATATACGTGTGTGTGTGTGTGTGTGTGTGTGTGTGTGTGTGTGTGTGTGTGTGTGTGTGTGTGTGTGTGTGTGTGTGTGTGTGTGTGTGTGTGTGTGTATGTGTGTGTGCGTGTGCGCGCCTTTGTGTCTGAGAACTGGTGTTGGTGAGTTTACGTCTTCGTACCTTAGAGGTTCGGCAAAAGAGACGATAGAATAAGTACAAGGCTTAAAAAAGAAAATACTGGATCGGTTAGTTAGACTAAAATTCCACAAGGCGGTGCTCCAGCATGGCCTCTAATGACTGAAACAAAGAAAGGAAATGATAAAAAGAAAAGGCAGTGTTAGCTTGAAATCATCCCTTCCTGCAATAGACAAGTTATCCATTGGTTATTACATGCGATAGATAACTTCACATCTTTTACTTTCCGTTATTCGGACAACCATTCTCAAATAGAATAAAAATATCATAAAATAAAATTCGGAATTTGAGGAAAATTTGGGGGTCTATGTCAGTAGAAATTAATCCATAGAAATTCGTTGAAGAAAATTGATTTCGGGGAGGCGATTTGCTATGACATGCAATATGTCCAACGTTTCGGATGTTTGCCCTACTTTGCGGAGAAAGAGAAATGAGCTCGTTTACTCATCTAGGTTGAAAAATTGTGAATGACAAAAATGAAGGAAAGAAAAGATAGAATGATGTTGAGAGGAGAGAAAAGGAAAACAGTATAAAACAGTGAGTAGTATGGGAGGGTCCGATGTGAAAGAAGTTAACGTGTGAAGAAGAAAATCTTTAGTCAAGATGACTAAAAATGGTGGAGATGACGTGAGAAGGAAAATAAATGAAAAGGTTGGACAAGAAGGTGACGAGGA
>NC_069002.1:15892436-15893476 GCF_001194135.2 Octopus bimaculoides
TATATATATATATATATATGTGTATATATATATATATAGAGAGAGAGAGAAGGGAGTGGGTGTGTAGTAAGAAGCTTGCTCCAAATCACATAGTTCCGGGTTCAGTCCCACTGCGTGGCACCTTGGGCAAGTGTCTCCTACTATAGCCTCGGACCGACCAAAGCCTTGTGAGTGGATTTCGTAGATGGAAATTATATAGGACATCAAAAAACGTATACAAACTGTGAAACGAGAACATAAAAAGCAAAAACATAGAAAACAAACTTATTTCGAACAACGAAAAAAACAAACTGACAAGCGAGACAGGCAACATAAAGAACATTCCCTTCATGTTCTCGTTTCTCATTTTGTCTACGTTATTTTGATGTTCTGTACCCATATATGCATGTATATATACATATATAAGTAGGTATGTACATATATGTATGTATATATGCATATATTTATATATTATTTATATCATTATATGATCGAACGCCACGCATCCATTTCCAAGTAAGTTTTATGTTAATAATTACGATGCGCACTCTTATTCTATGTCTATTCTTTCTGTCTATCTCCTTCTCTTGTTCTTCTTCCTTTCTGTTTTTTCTCCCACCCGTTCTCTATTATTCTCCTCTCACTCGTTCTCCTTGATTCTCTCGTTGCTCACACGTGACCAACGGCCATCCATCTTTCTTCCACTTCCTTCCTAATGACAAGACGTGCTTTTACCTCTTCTCAAAGCTCTTTTTTGTGTCTCTTCTCAAAGATCTTTTTCCAGCGTTCACCACTTCACATCGTCTTGGCTTAACAGCCCTCACCGTTTATTTTTACTGTTTGGTTCTCACTGTCCTGTTTTTGTTACCATG
Organism: Octopus bimaculoides; assembly: GCF_001194135.2. Classification (NCBI taxonomy): domain Eukaryota; kingdom Metazoa; phylum Mollusca; class Cephalopoda; order Octopoda; family Octopodidae; genus Octopus; species Octopus bimaculoides. The sequence continues at coordinate 15,893,288 of NC_069002.1, forward strand.
TTCACCCTCCGCAAAAAATCCCAAATTTTACTTAATTTGCTTTACGGGAAGGACTGTTTTAACGAAGTCGCGTCTTGCTCCTACCTTCGAAACGCAGAGTAGATAAAACAGGGGACAACTGATGAAGGGAATGCTCTTTACGCTGCCTGTTTCGTTTCTCTGTTTGTTTCTTTCGTTGTTCGAAACAAA
>NC_069002.1:15893586-15901354 GCF_001194135.2 Octopus bimaculoides
ATATATATATATATATACATATATATATTTTTTTGTAGGTATGTACATATATATATGTATATATGCATATATTTATATATTATTTATATCATTATATGCTCGAACGCCACGCATCCGTTTCCAAGTTTGTATGTCTGTGTTTGTCCCACCACCATCGCTTGACAGCCGATGTTAGTGTGCTTGCGTACCCGTAATCTAGCGGTTCGGCAAAAGAGTCTAATAGAATAGGTACTTGGCTTACAAAGAATAAGTCCTGAGGTCAATTTGTTCGACTAATAGGCGGTGCCGCAGCATGGCTGCAGTCAACTGACTGATACAAGTAAAAAAGAATAAAAGAACACATTCATATAATTCTTAGAGTCCCACCTTTAACCCCGCCATTCTATTCCGACTCTCATAGTTGCTACATCTCGCTAATGCTGTTGTGATTGCTTGCCTCAGTCATAATTTCCCCCATTCTCCATTTTGTATTCTTCTATACAACTTGTTTCATTAGAGAATTACTTCAGTTTTGATATTCTGTTAACTAGATTTTTAGATTTATCTCCATCGTCAACACCGCCAATAAATGTCTTCGTTTCCTGTTGTCGATTTTCTCTTGTATTTCTATCTATCTATCTATCTATCTATCTATCTATCTATCTATCTATCTATCTATCATTATAAACATATAGGGATCAGCATGAGTTGCTTCACCAACATACTGAAAATTTAGAAATAGCAGTCAAAGAACTACTAATTCTAACTACAATTTTTTTCTCTAACGGATGGCGATGTTTATGGTACACATAGAACAAAATAGAAGAGAAAATAAACGAAAAAACAAACTTGTCGTTAGTTAATCATGTACGATGTTTCGTGATTAGAATATAAAATTCTTTTCCACTCATCAGCATGATATACAAAAAATAAATCTGAAAATGTTAATAAACTCATGCATATTTGACCATGCGACATCAAATATCGCATAAGAAAGAAACATCCACAAATTTATCGACCAGTGCGTCCCGTATCAATCTCCAAAATTATCCCATGTGTGTCACAAATAGTCCCGCAGAAAAGACTGCAGTTTAACCATCCAATAGAAGACCATCAATATAAATATCTATCTATCTATCTATCTATCTATCTATCTATCTATCTATCTATCTATCGATCTATCTTTCTTTTAATCTATTTATCTATCTATCTATCTATCTATCTATCTATCTATCTATCTATCTATTGTGTGATACACGATCCCTATTGATCGGCCTTTCCTTTTCTTTTTTTTTTCGATCCCTTTTGATCGAACTGCCCCTTTTTCCCTTCCTACGATCCCTTTTGATCGACACCACCAATTTTTTTTTTTTTTTTTTTTCCTTCCTTCCCCCTCCCAAAAAGAAAAGCTCTACATTGTATTTGTCCCATCTTCGTTGAGCCCTGTGTGGCTAATAAAAGAAATGTATCTATCTATCTATCTATCTATCTATCTATCTATCTATCTATCTATCTATCTATTTATCTATCCATCTGCCCGTCTATTTATCATTTCTCAAATGCTTGTTTTTCTATTTTTCTTCATATTTTGTTTGTTTTTTTAACCAGTCTACATGGGACTCTGTACGTTTGAACAAGTATAATGTTGGATGGTGGTAGTGGTAGTGGTGGAAGCAGGGCTGTGGTGGTGGTAACGGTAGTGTTGGTAATGGTGGTGGTGGTGGTGGTGGGGTGGAGGAGTCGGTGACGGTACACTGGGGAAGAGCAGTGGATATCGTCCCCTGATGATAAGGAATTTGAAATGTCTGATGAGAATGGTTAAGTGAGGTTAAGGGAGTTCTTTCTTAGAGATGTCATAAGGATAGTGATGATGACAGTACTGATGATGATGGTGATGATGACGATGACGACGATGATGATGTTGATGATAATTTTTATGTGCTCTTGGCTATATATACGTGTGTGTGTGTGTGTATTAAATTATATGTGAGTTTATCTCACCACGGAGAAATACTTTAGCTTACTCCCCGGCTTTCTGTCAATTCATGAAGTTAGTGCTCTATGTCGCTATTTTGAGTCGTCTTGCCTCTTATTTCTAGCAATACTATTTTGTACCCTTGTTTATACACACACACACACACAAACACACACACACACATATATATATATATATATATATATACAAACAAATATATATTTCAAAATTGAAATATATATAAGCCTAAAAGTATGTATAACATGTATATATACATACATATACTGCATATGTATTTGTGTGTGTAAATGTTTTCTCTATATGTGCAAGGGTGTATATGCGTGGATGAGTATGTTGGGTATTGTGTGTGTGTGTGTGTGTGTGTGTGTGTGTGTGTTTATCAGAATGAAGAGCTGTTCGGCAAGAAGATGATGCGAAAACAACATGAGCGACAAAGAAAAAAATAAGGGAATTGTTAGGAGGAAGAAAGCGGAGAGGGGGACGTGATAAGTAGGGAGAAGAGAACGCTGAGAAAAATAAGCTGCCAATGAAGAGAACGTTTAAAGCCCTAAAAGGAACATGTATGTATATATATATATATATATATATATATATATATATATATATATATATATATATATATATATATATATATACATATGTGTGTGCATGTATATATTTATACCAACACGCATTCATATATGCTGGCTTCTAAACATACTTATATAAATATTATACATATTGATATGTGTGTGTATACACACACACACACACACACACACACACACACACACACACACTCACACACACACACTCACACACACACACACACTCACACATACTGTAGTGGGATTTTCATGTCGACCGGATATGAATAGGCTTGGATAAGAATCTCTCCGTTGAAGCACCCGTGCTGAGTTTTCCATCCAGAATGTGTTAATTCGCACTTAAGCGTGCCATAGATGGTCGTGCAAAGTCAGTTGTTAAAGCCCCGACAGGGGTCCTTTTCACTCCCTTGCCAACAGCAGTAGCAGCACAATAATGTCTTGGGAAAGTAATTTTACAAGCCAAGAACTATCCTACATTCTCTTATACACGCACACGTGTACACACACGCACATACACACACACACACACCTATCCTCGTCTCATCATTCTCACACTCCTCATCGCCCCACCCCAAACACTTACCCTTCCTCTCTGTCTCTTCCCCGTCCCCGTCATTCTCTTTTATTTCGTTTTCTATTTAACTGAATTGAATTTTCTTGTGTTAAACATTAAAATAGGTTTTCCCCAGGGACCCAAACTTTGAAGAAATATAGAAAAAACTATAACAATTTATTATAATGGCCTGTTTGTATGTTTGTCTTTTTTTTTTATATATAAGCACAAATGCCCTCTGTCTTGAAAGAAGAGGAAGAATGAGGTATTGTGATGTTCATGCCTTGCCCGTCGTGTCAAAGTTACGACTTAAACGAAAATAAATGTAATTCTACAAAATATCTCTATGAGAAAGAAACCATTTTGTCAGCGCTTCCAAACCGATGGGTCACCATCATTCGAAGTCTGCTGGGGGCATAATTCTGAAATGTTGTTCCAGATAAATTATTTCAATTTTCGAAATATTTAATAAATACATTTCACACAAAGTCAGTGGTTATAAGTGGAGGTGCGTGGTTTAGTGGTTAGAGTGTTGGACTCATGATCGTAAGATTGTGATTTCGATTCCTGGACCGGGTGATGCGTTGTGTTCTTGAGCAAAACTCTTCATTTTACGCTGCTTCAGTCCAGTCAGCTGGCAAAAATGAGTAACCCTACGACGGACCAGCGTCCCGTCCAGGTGGGGGGATTTATACACCATAGAAAGTGGGAAACTAGCCCTTGTGAGTCGGTATGACTCGATAAGGTAACTATTGGTTAATAGTCCCTTTGAATTACATTGGGGATCAATTTAAAACCTTACTGGCTCACTTTACACGAAGAGTAAAGTACAAAATTATTTTAAGATTAAAAATTCGAGAAAATAAGCAAAACCATTGCTTGTTTTATTTTATTGACTGTAAATCCTATTTTATAAAATTATGATCAGGTGTGGCTGTGTAGCAAGAAGCTTACTTCCCAAGTACACAGTTCCGGGTTCAGTCACACTGTGGGACACCTTGGGTAAGAGTCCCCTACTATAGCCTCGGACCGACCAAAGGCTTGTGAGTGGATTTGGTAGACGGAAGTTGACAGAAGCCCGTCGTATGCATGTATATATACTCCGAGGCAATTGTGCGGATAAACAAATTAAATATAATAGTTTGGGTATGAAATACAAAATGTGTATAAATGTATACAAGCAAAACGAAAGAAAGCAGAGGTGGAGACTTTCAGACGAGGAATACTTAACATATAGATATTTATTTTGATAGATTTAACTTACACAGAGTGCATCACGACAGGGAGAATTGTGTATCAGTGTGTCTTTGTGTTTGTGTTCGTCCTCCCAGCACCACTTGACAACCGGTAATGATGTGTTTACGTACCCGTAACCTAGCGGTTCGGCAAAAGAGACCAATGGAATAATTACCAGATTTTTAAATAAATTTGATTCATTCGACTAAAAATTCTTCAAATTGATTGAAGTGGATAATCCCCGTTAAAACCGACCGAGATCCATTTGCTTTAGTGTTTAGACATGAAACAAAACTACGAAACTATTTGTGTTTAGAAGTAGTTAAAATTGACTCTTTCAGAAAGGTTCTAATTAATTGTAATGGACTCTTCCACAAAGGTTTGTGATTTCACTAAACTTATGTGTTCATTGAATTTTTCTTTTCAGTTCTGTGCCATTGGAAAACCAACGACCTCTAGTGCCTCCCTTTGTGCCATCAGGTCCCCCGCGTTCCCTGGTTAACTTAGACTCGGATGAGCTGTTGGCAAGGAGATCACCGTTGCTATCAATGTGGTTTCTTGATCATAGTTCAGTTTGACCAAGAGTTAAACAACAACAACTAAGTAACATAATGTAGAATTTTTTTCTTGTTATTGTTGTTTTAACTCACTTCAGCCACGATCGTGAAGACATAATGATAGACGTTCCAATTGTGACCATTTCGTCTTTTCAAACGTACTACATTGATGTTTTTCTTTTATTATTTCAATTACCAAGATGGAACAGCATGTGAATGACATTGACAGACAGTTGACTGCTATTTCTTATAGGTCAAGCGAAAGCGAAGACCTTCCCCAAATCCATTTGCTCCGGTTTCCAATACCAGTATCAGCAGCAACAATTGTAGTAGTAGTAGTAGTAGTAGTAGTAGTAGTAGTAGTAGTAGTAGTAGTAGCAGCAGCAGCAGCTGCTGCTGCAGCCCTGCTATTCCTCCTTCCCTGTAATACTTCTCGAAGTCATAAACCTTAACCCTAACCCCAAACTTCATCAACTCAGTACTTAATCCACATTAATTTTGTCATCATTATTGTCAACATCATTATAATCATCATCATCAGCCCATTATCCATTGCTATCCATCATCATCATCATCATCATCATCATCATCAATACCAGCACCATCACTGCTACTCCCAACATCAATCAGTACCAACACTATTTAAGGCGGTGAGCTGGTAGAAACGTTAGCACGCCGGGTGAAATGTTTCGCGGTATTTCGTCTGTCTTTACGTTCTGAGCTCAAATTCTACCGAGGTCGACTTTGCCTTTCATCCTTTCGAGGTCGATAAATTAAGTATCAGTTACGAACTGGGGTAGATCTAATCGACTGGCCCCCTCCCCCAAAATTTAGGGCCTTGTACCCAGTGTAGAAAAGAGTACTAACACTATTCGCTCGTTTACTACCACAACCATCACCATCACCAACCCCTCCATCACAACCACTTCAGCGAATATCGCTTCTACTACATCATTATTACTCACACCACCACCAGCTCTACCTCCAATGCCACCAACTTCACTACGGTCCCCAACACCGCCACAAACGCAACACTCACCGCTACCAACAACAAAAACAACACAACCACCGCCACCACCACCATCTCCACCTTCCCCAACACCACCAAAGACTCGTTCTTCGACGATCATTTCCACAGTTGTGTAAACACTGATTCCTTTCTTCTCTTCATCTCACTCTTCCCCCTCTCCACCCCTCCACCCGTTTACCACCCTTTCATCATCCTCTCATCTATGATTGGTGTTTTATTGTTGCTGTTTGATGTGCTGTTGTTGCCGTAGTTGTTTGTTGTTTGTTGCTGTTGTTGTTGCGGTGGTGGTTGTAGTTATTATAGCTCATAAAGCAAAGCTGTTAAAATCCCTTATCAAATCCATCATTCAGGCATCATCTATCTAGGAGTATACGCTCTTTATTGGGACATAAGTTGATGGAGATTTGGCTACCATTATTAGCAGGCAACGAGCTGGTAGAGTCGTCAACGTGCATCGGAGTCAGAAATGCTTAGCGGCATGTCATCCGACACTTTACGTTCAGAGTTCAAAACTCCGCCGAGGATGACTTTGCCTTTCATCCTTTCGGTATCGATAAAAGAAGTAACACTTGAGTACTGGGGATGATACAATCGACTTGCCCCTCCCCTTACAACTACGAACCTTCTGCCAAAGTTAAAAAGGAGAAATTAGCGTTAGTAGATCGAACAATTACAGAGGCGCAGGAGAGGCTGTGTGGTAAGTAGCTTACCTACCAACCACATGGTTCCGGGTTCAGTCCCACTGCGTGGCACCTTGGGTAAGTGTCTTCTACTATAGCCTCGGGCCGACCAAAGCCTTGTGAGTGGATTTGGTAGACGGAAACTGAAAGAAGCCCGTCGTATATATGTATATATATGTGTGTGTATGTGCGTGTATATGTTTGTGTCTGTGTTTGTCCCCCCAACATCGCTTGACAACCGATGCTGGTGTGTTTACGTCCCCTTAACATAGCCGCAAAAGAGGCCGATAGAATAAGTACTAGGCTTCCAAAGAATAAGTCTTGGTAGGCGGTGCTCCAGCATGGCCGCAGTCAAATGACTGAAACAAATAAAAGAGTAAAAGAGCATCCTTAAGTGATTCTTTTCATAGATGTTACTGTTGTCTTTATTTCACTAAAACCTATCAAAGTTCTATATAGTTTCTATAGAGGTCTTTATAAGATGTACCATGAGGTTACTATCGTTTCCTAAAACACAGCAGGAAGAGACTGGAGAGCGAAAAGGGTTCCGTTTCTTTGAGCGTCGGGGTCCCAGTTTATTACCAGGCCAGCTGTGAAATTCATTGTTTTATTAGAACTAACAGCAACATTTGCTAGAGATTAGAGTCTAGGAATGGTGAAGAAATATTTTCATGTAGCGTAATCAGGGCTTCTGACGTCTGTGTCATCTTATTGTGGAAAATATTCATGGAAACTGACGTTGCAACTCAAGCGCTTTTCATGTATGGACGCGTATGTATGTATGTTTGTATCTATATATATACATATATATACATACATAGAGAGTAATACATTCCCATTCATATAATATTAATGTAAACATATATACATACATATGCTTGCATACATACATACATACATACATACATACATACATACATACATACATGCATATACACATACATACATACATACATACATTCGTACGTACGTACGTAGTACATACATATACATACTTTGTGCGCGAGTCGAGAGGAGTGTGAATGTGTATAATATATTTTATATATATGTGTATGTGCAAATGTACTTCTCTCTCTCTCTCTCTCTATCTATCTATCTATCTATCTATATATATATATATATATATATATATATATATATATATATATAT
>NC_069002.1:15901774-15902816 GCF_001194135.2 Octopus bimaculoides
GGGAGGGAGGGAGAGAAAACTGTGTGAGTGCCCTTTATCTCCCCTTCCTTTGATAACCGGTGCTGGTCTGCTTATGTCCTCATAAAAGGTAACAATAGAATAACAACAATCAGACTTTTAAAATATCTCGAGCCTTTAAGGCAGTGCTCCAGTGTGACCGCAGTTCGGTGACTGATACGAATAACTAAAAAAAGTATTCATATATTTACACACACTCGCGCGTACACACGCACACACACTCGCGCGTACACACGCACACACACACACACACAGACACACACACACACATACAAACACAAACACAAACACGCACACACATACACACATACAAACACATACATATATGCGTGTCAAAAGAATGTATGCACATACATTATACAACTATGTACAACCATTTGTATGTACTTCTGTGTGTTTGTGTATATACATACATTTATGTTTATATATACACACACACACACACACATATTTATACGAGGTGTGAATCACTGTGGAGAAAAGTATCTGTCCGTGTTGTTTATTGCGATTTGTACATTGTTAATGCAAAGAATTTGAACAGAATAATTGGTCTATCGTTTACAGCGATCAGTGGTTTATGGCAGGGATGAATAATTCCACGTGATAAGGTCCATGCAGGAAATATTTGGCGCTGAGAGGGAGAGAAACAGAAAGAGAGAGAAAGAGACAGAGAGAAAGAGATAAGAACCAGGGGAGAGAGAGAGAGAGAGGAAATTGTTGATACGGTATGTAATATAAATATGTTTCTGAGTGTTTGTGAGTGTATGGAGATGTATAGACGTGTAGGTCCTGTGTAAATATGTGCATGCATGCCTCGATGTACATTTAATGAGAGTTCTACATATGACTGAGAGTATGTTGTGCGCGAGTCGAGAGGAGTGTGAATGTGTATAATATTTATTTATATATGTGTATGTGCAAATGTACTTCTCTCTCTCACTTTCTCTACTCTCTCTCACTTTCTCTACTCTCCCTCTCTCTCTCTCTCTCTCTCTCTCTCTCTCTCTCTCTCTCTCTCTCTCTC
>NC_069002.1:15903033-15904697 GCF_001194135.2 Octopus bimaculoides
ATATATATATATATATATATATATATACATATATCTATATATATATATATATACGTATATTTATATACGTATATATATACACGTATATTTATACGTATAAGCGTCTAAATATATATGTATTATGTTACGTGTATGCGAGTAAGCACATATGTGTATATGAGGATAAGGCTGTGTACACATATACATGTATATGTGTGTGTTTGAGTGCGTGTGTGGATATGTATGTATGTGCATGTACGTATACATGTTGGTGAGTGTGTACGTATGTAGACGTTGTGAACGCAGGAGGTTTATGTCTATATATTGTGAGAATATGGTTGCGTGTATTTTTTATCGTTTTTTTTTCTTTTTTCCTATTTTACCTATTAGAGTAACTTCCCTTTTATTCAACGGTTTTTCATAGCGTCTGTTGCCATTAATAGCCGACGAGAATGTATCGTAGATCTTCGCTCCGACATTCGAAACTTCAAGTACTATAATGACAACCTTGTACTGTTTGTTCAAAATTATAACATATATAATCCTCTATTTATCTAATATAGAGGTCTCATTCTTTTGTTTTTACTTTTTATTGTTATTATTATTATTATTATTAATATTATTATTATTATTATTATTATTATTATTATTATTATTATTATTATTATTATATAAATACTAAATAATATATATATATATATATATATATATATATATGCACATATGGGTACAGGACGTCACCAACGGTGCAAATATCATGAAATACGTAAACAACGAGAAAAAATTGAAGACAAAACAAATAAACACAGATAAAGGACCCTTCATCATATTTCGGCTGTTTATCTACTCCTCATTTCGAGCATTCAACGACAACATGAGTCTTCAAAGACAGTTGCTCCGATAAATTCTAAAATAAAATTTAGGATTTATGGAGGGTCAAAGTTGGGAACAAAAACATGAAAGTGGAGACATATAAGGAAACCGAACGAAAACAAGCATGGAGGGTCGGTAGACTAGAACGAGGGCTAAAATAGTGAACGCAGGGAGAAACATATGCAGGAGTGGCTGTGTGCTAAGAACCTTGCTTCCTTGCTTCTCAACCACATGGTTCCGGGTTCAGTCCCACTGCGTGGCATTTTGGGAAAGTGTCTCCTACGATAGTCTCAGGCTGACCAAAGTCTTGTGAACGGAGTTGATAGACGATAACTGAAAGAAGCCCGTCATATCTGATCAAATTAATCCTATGGTTGCGGAACTGTTTCCGGAGGGAAACACAATCTTTCAAGATGATAATAGACCAATTCACATAGGTAAAGTTGTTACTGAATGGCACGAGGAAGATTCTAGTGCAGTTGAACATCTTACCTGGCCACCACAGTCCCCAGATCTCAATATTATTGAAGATTTATGGTGCATTTTAGAAAAACAAGCAAAGAGTCGATATCCTCCACTGTCATCACTACAAGAACTGGAGACTGTTTTAGCTGAAGAATGGACAAAATTTCCTTTGGAAACAATTCAAACTTTATAAGAGTCCATAACCTATAGAATTCAAACTGTAATTACTGCCAAAGGCGGTCCTACCCCATATTAAAATAAATTTGTTTGAAATTTTTAGGGTCGTTCCATTGTTTTTGTCCAACCCCTGTATATATATATATATATATATATATATATATATATAT
>NC_069002.1:15904724-15906236 GCF_001194135.2 Octopus bimaculoides
TATATATACATACAGAGAGAGAGAGAGAGAGAGAGAGAGAGAGATAGGTACGTAGAGATGTGAACACACGGTGGCGTGGACAGGGGAAGCTGGTATGCGAGGGTGACTGCTGGTCTTTCAATAACCTTGCCCAGAACTGTGCCTCAGAGGGTAATTTTCTAGGTGCAATCCCATGGTCATTCATGACTGAAGGAGGTCTTTACTATTTTATATGGATACCTATACATATATGTGCAAGCATACATATATGCATACATATAATTCCCATACGTATGAAAGTGTGCCTATGTATGCATGTACGTATGTATGGATGTATGCATGTATGTATGTATATATGTATGTATGGATGTATGCATGCATGTATGTATGTATGTATGTATGTATGCATGCATGTATGTATGTATGTATGTATGTATGTATGTATGTATAAAGTGGTCACTCGAGTTCTTCCATGTAACCAAAAAATTAGTCTTGGTAATTGTGACCATTCGTCTGCTACTCTCTTGTATGAAATGCACACACACACGCTCATAAACATTCACACACGCACACTCTCACTCACATATGCTCCCACTCGCTCACACACACACACCCACTCACACACGCACAGCCTCATTCACACACGCACACACACTCACTCACCTATGCACCCATACTCACTCACACACGCACCCACTCGCATATGTGCACACTCACTCGCACACTCACCCACTCACCCACACATGCACCCACACATGCACCCACACATGCACCCACTCACACACACATACACTCACTCGCACACACATGCACATACACACACACTCACACACGCACTCACTCACTTACTCACGCGCGCACCCATTCTTTGACACACACACACGCCCACTCATTCCCACACTCACACACGAACACACTCACTAACACACGCACACATTCACTCATCCCCGCCCCCCATACACACATAGCAGTATAATTTCCTCGTGAAATACTGGCTGCCATTCGGAGGTGATAAATATCCTGCACAAATATCAAATTGCAATGTTTGGCAACAGTTCTGTATTGATAGCAACATTGAGTGGCTTTCATGCCCTTCCCTCCCTCACACCCATACTAAATTAATAGAGAGGGTCTGAACAATACTCTTGCACTCTACACTAACTAATATAGACTTATTTCATTAATTTTAGTCGTAAATTTAGTGAGCTTCCAAGTGGGGCGGCTGGTGCTAAGCAGCGACTGAAAGCGGAACCAAATCTCCTGAAAATGCAGATTAATTACGTTTATTCTTAATCCTAATTAGCTTCGGCTACTCACATGTACACGCAGACATACACAAACACACACACACACACGTACATGCACACAGATACGAACGCAAAAACACACACTTAACACACTTGCATAATCATATACAAATTAATATTAATATATATATATATATATATATACATATATATATATATATACATATATATATATATACATATATATATATATACATATATATATATATACATATATATATATATA
>NC_069002.1:15907615-15910606 GCF_001194135.2 Octopus bimaculoides
TGTGTGTGTGTGTGTGTGTGTGTGTGTGTGTGTGTGTGTGTGTGTGTATATATGCGCACGCGTGTGTGTGTATGTGTATGTACATACATATTAGGTTTTAATTAATTTTGCTAATAGTGAGGAATAATTCAAACGAACATGACTTGTACTGAACGTTTCTACTCCAAGTGGTGTCAGAGTGTGTAAGAGTGTGTCTCTGTACACATGTGTGTTTATGTGCTTGGATCTGTGTATATGCTTGTGCGTGCGGATATGTATGAGTGAGACATTTGGATAATGTCTTTATAAATTTAGTCTGTGCATTCAACTTGTTTGTGTTTCGAAGGCTACTGAGGTATTTACGATAATTAATACAGATACATGGAGAAAAATAGGGAAACCTAGATTAAAGGAAACTTCGAAAATTGCGAGAGGTGTTTCAAGAAAAAAATTGCATTTTATGGGCAAACTGATAAGTGATATTACATTTCGTGGAAAAACCTTGAAAGTCAAAGTTTTGGGGTTGAAAAATATGATAAATTTATTTGGAACAGGCTGGATGGGACCTCTCCATAAATATTTTTTGTAAAAATGTGAATGGTTCTTCAACTACAAATAAGGCATCGGAGGATTTTAAAAATGAATTAAAAAAATTTTTCCTGAAGTTTTTTTTTTGTTTGAGGCAAAGTTTCAAGTGAAAGAAAACGCTATACCGGTTTTTAAACAAAAAACGAACGGTACCTTTCGCAGCGTTGAAACAAATCAACGAAGAATTGGATTGACTTGAAAATCTTGGCGTTATTGAAAAAATTGGTTACACAAAATGGGCGTCCCCAACACTTTATGTGAAGAAAAAGAATCCGAGTATGCGCTGATTTTTCAACGGGATTAAATGAATGTTTGATGCCATACAAAAACCCGTTACCAAGTCCGGACGAAATTTTCACGAAGTTGAATGGAGGAAATTTTTTTTGGAAGTTTGACCTATCTGAAGCATATTTGCCGGTAAAAATCGATGAGGAATGTCCAAAATTATTGATAATAAATATCCATAAAGGGTTGTATAAATTTAATCGACTCCTCTTTGGTATAAAAGTAGAACCTGATATTTTCCAGCAAGTTATGGACATTATGCTCGCAGGTTCGGATTTCGCTGTAGCTTACCTTGACGACATGCTCATAAAAAGTGAATCTTGGGGTCAGCATGCTGAGCATGTTAAAAAGGTCTTCGAAAGAATAAAAGATTATAGGTTCAAGCTCAGCAAGGAAAAGTGTGAATTTTTTATGCTAAGAATAAAATACCAAGGGCAGATTATTGATAAAAATGTATGTAGACCAGGCCCGTCTAGGGCGAGTGCAATAAAAAATATGCCTCCCCCGAAAAACATTACAACGTTACAAGCATTTTGGGGGCTCGCAAATTACTACTAGGTATACGTATCGAATATGCACGATTTAAGAGCAACCCTGAATAACTTGTTTAGTCCGACAAATGCCAAAAAGCTTTTGAAGAAATTATAAACGTCTTAACGTCAGAATTGTCGTTATCACATTTTGACCCGAATTTAGAAATAGTAGAGGCAGCAGATACTAGTGAAAATGATATTGGAGCTGTGATTTTACACAAATATGAAGATGGTAGCATGAAAGCAGTAGCTCATGCTTCGTGTTCATTATTTCCGGCTGAGAAAAGTTACAGTCAAATAGAAAAAGAGGTATTAGCCATCATATTTGCGGTAAAACACTTCCATAAATTCATACATGGAAGGTTCCATATGCAGACAGACCACCGCCCATCATTGTCGATCTATGGATCAAAAAAGGGTATTTCCAGACATACAAACAACAGATTGTAGCGCTGGGGAACGATCCTACTGAATTACGACTTCAAAATGGAGAATTTGCCATCGAAAAAATTGGGACATGCAGATTGACTTGTCAAGATTAATAACTGAATACACAGACACAGTGGTAGCGACGTCAAAATCCGAAAATGAAATTTAAAATATATTGTGCAATATTGTGCGTGAATTACTTTTGACATTGGAGGAAATAAAAATTACGGTAGAGACGGACGAGTTTATCATAAAAATGAAGAAAAAATAGTGATATCAGAAGAAACAAAAAAATACGTGTGGCTGGATGTAACACGGTTTCGAATTTGTATCCGATATGTGATAATGTGCTTATGTATGCACAGACGGTTATAATGCCTTCCTTACTACAAGGTTGAAGGTCGAATGATTCTGCTAGCTCGCCGCCTTTTAATAATAATCCTTTCTTTTAAAGGCTCAAGGACTGAATTTTGGAGGAACGGGACTGGTCGATTACATCGATCCTGGTGTTTCGCTGGTACTTAATTTATCGACTTCGAAAGGCCAAAAGGCAAATTTGAACTCGGCGGATTTTGAACTCAGAACGTAGCGGTAGATGTAATACTGCTAAGCATTTCGCCCAGCGTGCTAACGATTCTGCCAGCTCGCCGCCTTAAATAATAATGATGATAATAATAATAATAATAATGATAATAATAATAATAATAATAATAATGATAATAATAATAATCAGAAACAAACAGAATATTGGTCTGGAATAAAATACATTTGACAAAGCAAACTTAAGTGGAAACTCAACACTAGTCTAATTAACAAATCTAATCAGAAGGTCGTTAGCATTTTATGTATTATTATTATAATAATAATTATTATTATTATTATTATTATTATTATTATTATTATTATTATTATTATTATTATTATTATTATTATTATCATCATCAGTAGTAGTAGTAGTAGTAGTAGTAGTAGTAGTAGTATAGAGACGGCATGAGTCATAACAGTACATTGTCAGGATACCGGTGTGTATGTTGGTTTGCAGCCGCGCTAACGGGGGTAATTGCGCACTTGGAGTTTGTGCGTGTGTGTGTGTGTGTGTGTGTGTGTGTGTGTGTGTGTGTGTGTGTGTGTGTGTTCATGATGGAGAGTTTTGTGCTGTGGTAAGATGTTGTTTGCT
>NC_069002.1:15910618-15912686 GCF_001194135.2 Octopus bimaculoides
GTGTGTGTGTGTGTGTGTGTGTGTGTGTGTGTGTGTGTGTGTGTGTGTGTGTGTTCATGATGGAGAGTTTTGTGCTGTGGTAAGATGTTGTTTGCTGGTGTGTGGAGTTAGATACAAAAGGAGCAGCGAACGAGATTATTTTCCTGTGATAACACTCCTAGAACCGTCAGAGTTGAATACCGAAGGAACAAGACATTCTAATATGTTGAAGTTAAACATGACAAAATTTGAAATAAAAATGTGGAAAAAGAAGGGCTGAATAAGGTACTTTCCTGTTTTTTTTAGGTTCCAATCGGAAAGGAAAGTGAAGGTGGAGAAGGCGGGGTGCTGTCTCCCAGTAAATTTCTTGAAAAATGTGTAAATTTAGTGAAGACGGCTCGAGTAAATGGACGTACCTACTCTAAGTATGCGCCTGTAGGCCGGATTTACACAGGAAAGGGAATCACTTACAGAGTGCACCTGGTGATTCAGGCAGAATTGGGATCTATGGGCTTCTTTAATCACCCCTGTGTGGCGCTCCTCCCTATTGAGGAATTACATTATTTAAAATTTTATTGTTTTCTATTGTTTTTTTTTATTCTTTAGACGTGTTTTTAGATAGAGCCTCACTACCCACATGTTCTTGTATCATCCTTTTTGTTTTGTGTGCGGTATTTATAGTCGATAAGGAAATTATTATTATTATTATTATTATTATTATTATTATTATTATTATTATCTATGAGACTTCTACCCCTGTTTCTAGGCACATACAGTCTGTCAGTATCGCCTTTGAGGTGTAGTTCCTTGTTAATTGTCATCGCTTTTTTAGTTTTCTTGTCTATTACCTCAAGCTTGTTTTTTGCCCACCTAACAACACTTGCGCCATATCGCATTTAGGAAACAGCCCATGTGTTCATTGCTTCGATTTTGTGTGTTTCCATTGAGTCTACTTCCCTATTATTATTATTATTATTATTATTATTATTATTATTATTATTATTATTATTATTATTGTTCATTCAGTAGTTTTATTTTTATAACGTGCTTTCACTTCACTACCGAGCGCAGCTCTGTGTGCCGTGGGTATGTGCTGTGGTTTGCTGTGATGCTCTTATGGTTACTGTATTGAAAGTGTTTTGCGTAGGATGTGTGCAGTGCCCAGTAGTGCAATTTTCTGTATGTTATATATATTTGTAAGTCCTGGTGTTTTTGTTATGTATTTGTCTGAATATATTTTTATTATACCTAAGTCGCCTACAATGCTAGGAATTGTTTCTGTTTTTAGATTCCACATTCGAGTTATCTCTATTTCCAGGTCTTTGTATTTTGAAAGTTTTTCCATTTCTTTTAGGGAAACGTTGTCATCTGCTGGTATTGATACATCAATTAGAAAGCATTTTTTTTTCTTCATGATTTTTGACAACTATATCTGGTCTATTTACCTTAATTTCTCTATCTGTGTGTATTGGCATATTCCAGAGTATGGTTGCTTTCTCGTTTTTCTAAGGTGATTCAACTGGTCAATTATGGCACAAATTACTCCTTCTGATTCTGACTGAGAGTAAAATGAAGAGTATATGTGACTATGGCGTGCTAAGCTTTTTAATTACTCTAGTTTAATCTAGTGATTCAACAAATGAAATCCTTGTTCGGAAAAATCGACAGAAGTCCATTTTTTGTATTCAATATCCACACCATTAAATCAATCTAGAACCTTCTCTGCTAAGTCGTTGACTGATAAATAGGAAAACTTTCATTCCAGACTGAACAACATTTACAAACGCGATCTCTTAATGCCTGGTTTCCGGTTTCAATAACTGCTGTTAAATATAATCCACTTCAATCTCATTCCTTCCTTCTTGCGTTATTTCGTTCGTTCCTTGCTTCCTTCCTTCCCAGCATCTTCTAACCAGTCATTCACTAAACGAATAGTTTCTTCGTGATTCATCACACTTTCTCGAATGTCTGATGTCTGTTTCTCCTTCTCATACATACACACACACACACACACACATATATATATATATATATGTGTGTGTGTGCATATATATATATATATATATATATGTGTGTGAAATCTCGTCAG
>NC_069002.1:15913710-15914437 GCF_001194135.2 Octopus bimaculoides
ATATATTATGTATGTATATATATATATATATATTATGTATGTATGCATGTATGTATGTATGTATGTATGTATGTATGTATGTATGTATGTATATATGCTGTTTCCCTGGCATCGTGTACCCAATTTTCTAAACACTCATGGTTTTTTATCCAACGTATGGTGTCATCTTATCAGAATAATAACAGTTTTAAATCCACAACTATTTATATATCGACGTTGCTTAGTTGAAAATATAAATATGCACACACATGTCTAAAGATTAATAACTTCATAAACTATTAATATACAGATTAGTTAGTAGAATTCTACAACTGTCTACTCTCGATAAAGATTACAGTTTAGGTAGCTTTCCGCTTAGTTGCCTCACTGAGTGCCTGGCTGACAGACAGATAGGCATGCAGGCAGGCAGACGGACTAATGGATAGCTTGGCTTATTTGACTGATCAGACTCGTGGGCTGGTTGCTGGTTTCGTTGTGTTACTTCCTCAGATGAATTTTATATAATAGGATTCCATAGTAGCGTTAACTAACATTCCCATGAGTTTACACACACACACACGCATGCGCATACACACACACAAATACACACATATATGTATGTATTTATATATAAATATGTATATATATACCTATATATTCATATATGTACATGTATACATATAAATATATATGCATAAATATATATGCATAAATATATATATATATATATTTATATATATATATATAT
>NC_069002.1:15914748-15918161 GCF_001194135.2 Octopus bimaculoides
ATATATATATATATATATATATATATATATATATATATACACACATAAATACACACATACACAGATGTGTGTGTGTCTGTGTGTGTTTATGTGTGTTTGTGTGCGTGTGTGTGCGTGTGTGTGTGAGTGTGTGTGTGCATTAGCTTAGCAATCGACGGCGTTTAGATAAGCACACGTTTGTGATTTTGGTGAACTCAGTTTTAGCCACGTTACCAATTCGTCTCTGTGGCCATCACCTGTAGATTGGCCTCACCTGTCTCAGTTGTTTTAGCTGCTTCATCAGAGATCGACTTGAAAGACAATAGTAATTTATACTAATTAACAGTATACAGAATAGAAGTGGTTTGTTTTGCTTTAGTTTGCATAGACGCAAAACATTTAATTAATTAACTGAAACACTATAATATTTTAACTGATTCTTTGAAATAATTACATTCCGTTTTATTACTGTTTGGCATACTTTCTGATCTGTACAACGATTACGAAATTTTGCCTCTAAACGTGAACAGTACATTGAAGAGGCGTATTTGTCTAAACAAGATGGCTAGGTTGAAGACATTATTATTATTATATCGGCCAAAGAATGTCAGAAACTCAGAAAATATAAAGATTTGTCCATTGAAATTGAAAACAAATGTGGCGTCCTAAGACGATCACAATACCACTGATTGTCGGAGCACCAGGAATGACCTAGAAAGGAAGTGAAAACTATTTAAGTATGATCTTGGCTTACCATCCCTGCAAGAAGTGCAAAAGATTGTTTTAGCTGGTACGTCACACGTATTGAGAAGAGGGTTGTCGATATGAGAACGATTACTACACCTGTATTTTAATTGTTTTCTTTTCACATAACGGAAGAAGAAGAAGAAGAAGAAGAAGAAGAAGAAGAAGAAGAAGAAGAAGAAGAAGAAGAAGAAGAAGAAGAAGAAGAAGAAGAAGAAGAAGAAGAAGAAGAAGAAGAAGAAGAAGAAGAAGAAGAAGAAGAAGAAGAAGAAGAAAAAGAAGAAGTATTAACTGTCTTTAGTTTTTTTTCCAGCAAACAAGGGATACAACCTCTGGCATGTTTCGATTTGATTTTGATCTCATAAGGATGGTACATTGCCAAGATCAATGAAGCGTCAGACAAAGCATGTAGCAATGGCTCTTCACATTTTGGTTTCAAATTCTGCTGAAGTTAACTTTGAATTCCATCCCTCTGGGATCTACAAATAAGCTACAAGTTAAATATTGTGAACAATATAATTAATTATTCCCCTTTCCCACCTAAATGTCTGGCCTTCTGTTTGATATGAATTCATTGAGAATTCATTGCCTCCTTGTACTTGCCGAAATAGCAGTAATGGGTGAAGCGTTAAATAAAGGTACAAAGTTGTTATTCTCTAATATATAAGCCTGAACTGTTAGAAAAGTGCAAGTACTAATATATTACACTGGTCGTTTCTGTGCTATTCACGCAAGTGGATTAAGTAACAAATTAAGATGTAAATCAGTGTAAATGTGTTCGGAGTTGGAAAGGTTTGCCATAAATGACGTAAGAGAAATAGTTGGCCAATAGACTGAGGAAGGGAAGAATGTAATTTTGTATACTAACATTAGGAAGAAGGAAAATAATTCAATAAACACTAAACAGCATAAATCAAACGAACAGAGCTGTTTATCACCTGTCGACATTCATCGATCATCACCGAATGAGGTAACGTCTGTGCTTCAATAATCGGCGTTCATATATTACACAGAGGTGCGCGAATAGATACGGAAATTTTATTATCTGGTTGTGGAAATGTATATATGTGTAAATACACACCTACGACACATATATGTTATGGACAACATGGCATGAATCAGAAGAAATTAAGACTACGTAGATGATGTAGAGCCCTGCTGCGAGTGAAATAAAAACGTAAACGCATTCCATCAATGAATTGCATATGCGAAAACAGCAGAAAATCTGATGGTGACCGCTGCATTGCTTGTTAAACGCCCCCCTGAGAATACGTACGAGGTTTCTTACTCTAATCATTAACACAGAATATTCATCTACTAAATGTATATCAATCATAAATCAAGCTAGCACTGTGGTGGATAGACTAATTTGCAAATTTGTGCTTTTCATGGCTTACGCTTAACTAAAGAATATCTATTTTATAAACACCATGAATCAGAAGAATTGGAATAAATTCAAATATCACAGACTTCCTGTGAGTTATGAAAAAACAACTATTACTCCGATGCCTTTTCATGAGAGGAGGAGGAGGAAGAGGAGGAGGAACTTTTGCAATCGTGCTATCGTAGTAGGTTTTCATTTCATGCTAGTAAGAAGTTTATCTTGTAAATGAATTAGTTTTGCCTCCTGATTCGTCTACAAATGATCCTCTCACCTACTAACATGGAATGAAAGTTTATAATGATAGCAATGAAGTATAACATTATCGCTAACTATCCAATCATGATTAGCATTAGCGAAACCGGTCGAATATGTAAATATTATATTTCATATATATACATACATATATTACATATATATATATTTTTTTTTTTTTCACATTTCGAAGTTTATTATTATTGCTGATGTCGCTGTTGTTGTAACTGTAATTAACAGTCAGTTCCTCATAATACATCTTTCCGTTTCGTTTTCAACTTAATTCTTTAAATAAGAGACAAACCTTAAAATAATAGAACAGATGCATTTATGGACCCGCCCCTTTCGGCCCCAGTACCATACAAAATTTGCTATTAGATCTCCCCCACCCCTAGATCCGGGGGCAGTGCCACCCACTTTCACAAGTCAGCTCGAATTAGTCTTCTAACTCCCCTTTATACACACACAATTTCATACATATACATACATACATACATACATACATACATACATACATACATATATACATGTATATATATAAACAAGTGGATAAGTTATACTTACAACTACTACTATTACTCTCTCTCCCTCTTTTTCTCTCTTTCTCTCTTTCGTTGCATATGTAAACGTATGTACGTATGCGTACGTATATGGAGACGTAATTTAGATAGTGCTTATATATGTATACGAATTGCTTTGTTGATATACTGTATGTGTATGTATGTATATGTTTGTATAAACAATGTTAGAGAGTGAAAGAATAGCTACAAATTGTATAACGTACACTTGAATAACACGTAAAGCGTGTGTAAAGTGTAAGCGTGTTGATTGTAAGAAAGGGTGTAGAGTGTAAGTGTGTAAGGGTATATATAATGTGTACAGAATGTGTAAAGTGAAAGTACGTAAAAGAAATATTTATCCAAAGACGGAAAATATTTCTTTAGGAGTCAGAGTTGTTTTAATCCATTTTACATTTAACTCATGTTTATTTAGTTTACCTTTGTTATGTGTGTGTGTGTGTGTGCGTGTGTGTGTGTGTGTGCGTGTGCGTGTG
>NC_069002.1:15918492-15919165 GCF_001194135.2 Octopus bimaculoides
TATATGTATGTATGCATGTATTTATATAGATATAGATATAGATATACATACATATATAGGTGTGTGTGTGTGTGTGTGAGTCAGTGTGTGCGCACACAGGTATATGTACTTGCAAATATAAATACGGATCTAGAAGGATAGTCATGTGTGTGCGTGTGTGCGTGTGTGCGTGTGTATTCCTATACATGTGTACATATATATGCGTGTATATGTATGAATGTATGATGCATTTCCTTATAATATGCGTGTTGTTACGATTGCGTGCGTGAGTGTGAGTGGGCTTCTGTTTAGATCTGGTGTTAGTGTCTATATACGCGGATATATCTTTGTATGGATTGAAAGGTGGATGGCGTGAGCTGTGCCTTTGTGATTATCTTGTGCTGTAATAACAAAACAATATTGTAATACATCGTGTCTACATGGCGGCGTGTTGGACCTAAACATGGCGTGTTATTTTCCGGTCTCGCTTTTCACGTTTGCGAATGGGAGTGAGATGAGGCTCACTTTATGTCGCTGTATGTATATGTGTGTGTGTGTGTGTGTATGCATATATTCTAGAATTTAAAAAATCGTTTATATATTCACGCGCATGCGCGCACGCACACACACACATACATGAAGAGTGCAAACAGAGGATATCGATATATATATGTATATATATATATATATATAT
>NC_069002.1:15920045-15920660 GCF_001194135.2 Octopus bimaculoides
AAGAAAAAAACAGAGAGAATGAAAAAAAAAACTTGTAGATTTCAGCGGCCCAAAACAAATGAGAGTGAGTGTGTGTGTATTTGTACACGCTTGGATGTCGATGATTCTTGTTCATAAATATATATGTATGACTGTGCACATATATTTGTGCGCACGCTCACACACACACACACACACACACACACACCATATCCATAACATGTTCGTCAATCACAGACGTCAGGAAATAGACAAAACGATACAATAATAATAATTATTATTTTTTAAGTTATTTTACGTGTGTGTGTGTGTATGTGTGCGTGTGCCTTTGTGTGTACGTGTGTGTGCGTGTGTGTGCATGTGCGTGCGTCCCTGTGTACGTACGTGTGTGTGTGTGTGTGTATTCATGTATAGGTGTGAGTTTGCCAACTTGTGCGCATGCGTATGTCAGTAAGTGTATTTATTTTGCTTGCTTTTCTCCTTAACCGCTTCTACCATAAACCAATCACTAAATCTAAACTGTTGCTCCTCCGTCCTCCCTTCTACCTGTTCGTACAAATAATGACAATCGTTTATAACACAAAACAACAAACAATATTTCCCATTATGTCTTAGCTCTCTCTCTCTCTCTCTCTC
>NC_069002.1:15922053-15923608 GCF_001194135.2 Octopus bimaculoides
GTGTGTGTGTGTGTGTGTGTGTGTGTGTGTGTGTGTGTGTGTGTGTGTGTGTGTGTGCGTGCGTGCGTGCGTGCGTTCGTGCGTGTGGGTAGATACATATATAGAGAGACATGTATTTATATACATACGTATTTATACATATTTCAAATATATATATGTATATATGTAAATGGATAGATAGATAGATAGATAGATAGATAGATAGATAGATAGATAGATAGATAGATAAACAAGAATACACACATTTATGCAAATATACTCAATTACACATTCATGATATGGTAGGAATTATTGAGTTCTGCAATAGAAGTGTTTTGATATATATCGTACAAAATATAAGGTTTTCCATTTTTAAAAGTGTTACGTATTCTGCATTATTTATACATGAATTAATATATATTCAATATATAATAGGAGAATCTAAAATATTCAACACCTATGGGGAAGATTCAATTCATCTTACAAATTATTAATTTTACTTCATTGTTAACACAAATTCTACATCAATGTCCTGCCTTGAATTCACAGCCAATCATTTAGAGTAAGGTTTCACCAACACAGATACACTTTTAGAACCATAAATGTTACCAACTTATTATTTAACCAAGACAGCCATATTTTACTCCGGTATCCAGAAAACCAGAATAAATCAACAAAACACATTATTTACGGCGCATATTCACCGGAGTTACTAATTTGTATATCGTTGCTCAAAAATATAAGCAATAATAATAATAATTAAGTATTTCTGTGACATTTGTTTATTACAGATTGTTCGTTTCAGAACCTTCCTTTTGCTTTGATTTATCCCTTTAGAATATCTTCCCCTCAATGTATGTTATAAAAAAAGAATCACCAATATTAACGACCTTACTAATAATCCTAGACTGGGCATTTATAGAACTCTTAATCCTATATACTATACAATAATTTTCACTAATCCTATAACAGAGAGCCATTAATATTTTTATATTTAATTTTCTCCACTTCACTTTTCCCTACTTAATATACTTCATAACTAATATCTTAATTCATATTCATTATGCTTACCTTTGTATTCCTCCCACCTCCACTCTTATCCCTGCTCTCATTAAGCCTTATACGTTTCAAACTTACATTCCACATTAACAATTCGAGCTTTCCTTAACTTCCTCCTTCCTTCTTATCTTATTGTAATTCCAAATATTCAGATTTTACATCTATTTAATCCATATACTTTATATATTGTGGTAGATTTATGTTGTTTTACGTATTCACTGCCACCCAAAATCATTTGTCTTGCCCTTTTACAGTCTGTTGTGTCGCTAAATTTTTACTGAGAACATATATTTCGTGGTTAGATGATTCGGCATTATTTCTAGCATATAGGAGTTCACTTTTGCTGGTCATTCCTCTTATTTTTGTATGTAATATAATTTTAATCTTCGGATTTTTTTAATATGCTAGACCACTGGTTTTAATTGATTAATATCAATTTCTACCCTTATTAATAAATTTTATATATATATATACATATATATATGTGGATAGATAGCTGTGTGTATGTATGTGTATG
>NC_069002.1:15923936-15928189 GCF_001194135.2 Octopus bimaculoides
TATATATATATATATATGGATAGTTATCTGGGCGGGTACCGTACGAGGATTTGGGTGTAGTCCAGGTTTTGGTTAACTGCATTGAGTCTTAAGAATCACCTAAGATTACGTAGGGTGACCAATCCCTCTGTAACTCAGCCAATGGGTAATACCGGGTTCGCTTCACTGGACTATGAATATTTTCGGGAGTTGAAGCCCAAAACAATTACAAAGAATAAGGAGACTGGTACATCTTCATATTTTTTCTTAATATTTATTTCTTCCGTTAATTATGCATCATAATTAATGTATACGATTGACATGTGTCTCTGCTGCATAGATAATATGCTAATGTAGCTTTATAATCTCTGTATAGCAGAAACGCCTGTCGGACGAATAAACGAATTATGTTGTATAATTAAATGAAAATTTAATGTAAAAATATAAAAATGTACCTGTCTCCTTATTCTTTGTGTGTACATACATATATACATACGTATATATATATATGTGCGTGTGTGTGTGTGTGTATGTGTGTGTGTGTATGTATGTATGTTTGTATGTATGTATAATATGTATATATGTATGATATGTATATATGTATGATATGTATGTATGTATGTGTACATGTATGTATGTATGTATGCATGTTTGTTTATATATATGTATATATATATTTTTCTATCAGTTCATGCTTCACATCTACTCTAAAACTATATTTCCAAGTCCCTCTACTGTCACCATAACACCGAAACACAGCAATTGTTCCCCGGAGTTTGTTTTATTTAATACACACACACACACACACACACACACACACACACACACACACACACACGCACGTTCACACATACACACATATACATGACAAAACATTAACTGTCCATTATTGTTGTTGTTGCTGTTATTGTTATTAAAAGCCTAATTGAAAATCTACCGAAAAATAATGTCGATTTACAGGAAAGCGGAAGTTACTGGAGCCATTTCGTGAATAGCGATATGATGAATATGTTGGGGTACCATAATGCAGCATAAAAAAACTTGAAGAACAGCGAAATATGAGGAAAAGAGGTGTGGAGGAAGCATTAAATCTAATCTGTTCTGCATGCAGTCAGTGCACTGGGTGCAGTATGTTCAATTATGTTGCAATATTCTACCACTTCCGGTTAGAAGTAAGTTGAAAAAATGCTGAAATACAAAGCAAGAATAAACATAATCATTATGAGTAATAAATATGAAATTGCCATAAAACTAATTAACTGTAGATAATGATAATGTTAATAACGATGATGATAATTATAATTTTATTTATCATAACAGACCAATCTAGTCTCTGGCCCACAGGAGTGATGTCTTTTCTCTCTTTTCTCTTGCAAATATAATGACCTTTATTTCTAAGAACTGGTTGGTCTTATACCGCCATTCCCTCGGTCACTTCTCAGCCGCTCATCACCCATCCCCACTGCTGTCTCTCTTGTGGTGTCCAAGCTCTTGTTTCCCCCGCTAAGCACCATATCTTCTCCTTCGTTTTCAGAACTTTATTACTTTGGGATCTTGTCCTTGCTAACGTCCCTCTCGGAAGTGTTAACCTGAAATTGTTTAAACCGAGCATTAACACCATCGACTTCACCTGAACCGCAGGGACTGCAAATCTGGTTCAAAAAGTAAAACAATAGACAAACAGAAAACGTTAACATGCATTTTTGCAGGTGAAAATTTCTAACACACACACACATACTTGTCTACATACACGCAAAGACACATACATATATTCAGACACACACAAGTATGAGTACGAGCCATGAATTATCCACAATGTGGAAGCATTTTCTTTTTGTTTTCCCTGTTAGTAGGTAAGTAAGTTATGTGGTCCATCATTAAACGTGGTACCTCGTCACTTCATTACTGGTTTGAACTTGAAATGACAATTATGCTTTCGTAGTTCATACGGTAACCATAGCCGCTCCGCTTTCGTTTTCACCCCCAGTGAAAAATCAATGTTCAGTGATGTGTTTTTTTGTGCACTGAAGATGTATTTAAGGGCAGAAATATATCAAAGACATGCAATAGAGTGAAGGAAATGGTGTTTTTCTATACGAAAACAGTATTTGAACAGTTTGCGAATAGAGTGAAAATTTAAGAATGGTCAAGCAAATGTCATGCATAAAAAAGGAACCATGCGCAGGACCAGATCTAATCCTGTTAAGAACATTGAACAAATATGTAACATTCCACTAACTGTTTTCAGGAAATATGCCAAGAGATTCGGTTCTGTGCTAAATTTGTCATTCTTTGCATAATATATGCCCATCCTTGCGATTAACCATCACTGAAATTTCTTCAATTAAAAGAATTCGATTTCATGTTGAATACCTTGAGTACAAATATTCTTCCTTTGTGCGCTAGTTGTTTGTTTCCACATTGCATTGAAGACTTTTAGGATAATTATTGCCGAACCTGATAGATAAGTTTTCTTCTCCTAGGTAATGAATATGTTTATCAAAGATTTTTCCCAGTTTTATCGCTTCTGAACCAAAGATTCCAGTTATAATCAGCAAAGGACAATAATTGAAGGGTTCCCTGTAGAATAATTAAATAAAATATTGAGATTTAGTGGAGAAAAATATGTAGGGGTTTCCTTCTGCATAAAAACAGTCAAGTAGACACTTACTTTACTCCTAACAGAAATCCTTATTAATGACTTGTCCCTTGATGGTGCTCTTCTCTACTATTGGGCTTGAAATGTTCCACTATGTCTTATTCCCATCGTCTTGGGAGGGGTAGTATTCCTAACGATTTGTTCCGATCTTGAGAACTTTACTCGACAACGTCACGTGTGCACCTGTTGTCCGTGAAGCTTGAGACTTGCCCACCTATCGAAAACTTGTGCTTTCGGTACTCTGTAAAAACGTTGTTCACTCCACGTCTTTCTCAAAATACTTCATTTCGGATATGCTGTCGCAATGATCTTCCTAACATGGATCTTTCCATGCACCTTTGCTTCGTAACCTGTTGATGTTCCTCGTTGTCTCCTTTGCGTATAAGAGGGCAAGTAAACCGTTTCTTTCACTTAAACTTAATACTCTGTGAAACAGTATATAATGTTAGACAAGAAGAAACATATTGGCCAAGTGTTAACAGTAAATAGGTAAAATAGGTTTGGTTTGCCTTGGGCCTCCAACTCCTGACCTAATGATAGGAACGTTGTTGTAACATAAAGCTGGTTCTTTGCGGGTATTTTAAAATCTGGCAGCGACCATCACTCTTCAGGATTCATCACAGCCGACTGGTCTTGAGAATGAAAGAGAGGATGAAAGAAAAGGAGGATTGAATTTACTGATATTGAAACGGTAAAATACAAAGTTGGCTTCAGTGGGATTTGAATTCAGAGACTCAAAGGCCAATACAGGTGCTACAAGTTATTCTGGGTCTCTAATACCTCAGCCACATTGCTACCATGTTATTTAGATTATCAACAACACCAACAACAAGAAAAGCAAAAGCAACAACAAAATCGAAATCAACAACAACAACAACAAACAACAACACTGCATTAAACATCGACAGATAGATAAACCTGATAACCGTTTGAAGTAAGGTCGTCGTAGTGTGTCCACCAGGTTGCATCAGTGAATATATAACAGGCAGAAGAACCAACCAATGAAGGAGCTTCTGTGTAGTCAGCTGACACGCCTGTATTAGTAGTTTAATTGTTCGGGAATAACACACTGTTGTCTTTAAAAAAAAAATGAAAAAATAAACCGGTAAGACATGGTTGGAACACTTTTCAATGCCGAAGAAATAAAAGCTTGACCTTGTATGACGTTTGTCACTTTAGCAAAACAAACTATAGAACAACACTGTACACACACACATGCGTGCACACAGCAAACACAGACACACATAATAATACGCATATATGTTAGTGTAAACACAACACATACCCATGCACCACACACATGTCTACATGCGTGTGTATGTGTAGTGTGTGTGTGTGATTATGTATAAATACACACACACGTATTTCTTGCATAGGCTAACCTATCGCAGATTATATAATTTGCGTCTGTATTAAGTATTATTTAATTAATGAAATAGAAATTATTTTACAATGCACACACACATATACATATAAAAGTACATACATAAACACAGCCACATATATAGGTATGTATGTTCATGCATACAAACATATACGCAGATGAACATACACACATACGCATATGTATCTGCATGCA
This sequence comes from Octopus bimaculoides, assembly GCF_001194135.2. NCBI lineage: Eukaryota > Metazoa > Mollusca > Cephalopoda > Octopoda > Octopodidae > Octopus > Octopus bimaculoides. The sequence goes on from NC_069002.1 coordinate 15,928,154, forward strand.
TCTGTGCATATATATATATATATATATACATACAAC
>NC_069002.1:15929208-15931454 GCF_001194135.2 Octopus bimaculoides
CTCTCTCTCTTTCTCTCTCCATCACGCGCCGCCGCACAGAGTACTTCCGGAAGTGATTGTTGCCCGTGTTGAAATCCATGCTGAACTGCATTACTAATAAGACATATAGATGAGAATTGTAGTGGCGGGTGTAGGGGTGGGTGAAGTGGTGGATGGGGGCGGTGGATAAGGGGGAGCAAAATGCAGGGTGGAGGAGCAGAACACGAAGGATGCAAAAGGAAGATGGCGATATAGGCAATAATGGTGTGTTGGTGGTAAAAAGGAAGCAGACGATGAGAGGGAAACAGAGAAAGGAAGTACGAGGCAGTATGAGGAGTAGTGATAGAAGGGAAGCGTTGAAGGGAGGAGAGAAGAGAGTGAGGAGAGGCGAGAGGATAAGAGAAAAGAATATACATAAACACAAACACAGAAGCGGAAAGAAAGGAAAGCGAAAAGTGATAGAATATTGTGGAGCCAAGAGGCAGGAGTTGCCAGTGTTGCCAACAATGAGCTTATATATTCAACAGTAAATACGTACATATATACATATATATATATATGTATACACACATTGTGACACGCTCGAACAATTGTGAAGATCACTTGACATGAAACCATTGGTCGCCTTGTTGACCTACAACTATACATAATTCATTAGATACTACAAAACGTACACGTAGGACAGACACATGGACCCCAATCCTTCCTTAATCATCGACTAAAAATGCTAATAGACAGTCTCGTGACGTTAACGATAAGATTGGGAACTTCGTATATCGGCGGCATCCTCAAGATTTGTGTATACAGTTAGGACTCAAGCAAACAAAACAATACAGGGTGGACATACGAAAGTAAACGAATGTAATTTGAAATGATAGACGAAGACAGTAAATAAAGCCTTTCGGCCAAACATTGGAGTATACAATTATATATATATATATATATTCTATACAATTTTACAATATAACATATTACAATAATATAGGTAATTTCATGCTTTCTGCAATCTTCGGGTTTATGTTGTAATGGTATTAATCGACAGATGTGCTTCACTATTGATAAGTATAGTGAAATGGCTGAACATGTCCGATATGCTCCAGAAGGCTGGTTCATACGAAAAGAACATTAAATAATCAGCGGTGACATAGGCGTCACATTTTGGTGAGTGCGCCAACACAGTTCACATAGATACTCTAAAGGATTTGGCTACATCCAGATGTCGAGAAACACCTGATATTATGTTAGGATGTTATTGATTAATACGTGTGTGTGTGTGTGTGTGTGTGTGTGTGTGTGTGTGTGTGTGTGCGTGTGTGCGTGGGGTATATGTATGTGTATGTGGTGTGTGTGTGCGTGTGTAGTTCAAATTTACAGAAAACGAGATGAAGACAGCTGAAGGAAAAACGAGCACGCGTATTAGTTTCACGTTAGGGAAGAATGGAAAAGTTTTTGACGTTTTGCGCCTACACTCTTCGACACCATCGCTTAACCTCAATTTAGACTGCTTTGTTAAGCTGCTACAGACTGGTCAATCCCTGGATAGAGAAGGTTGCTGCCAGAAGGCTATATGTGTGACACCAGGATTCGACTCCTTGCCATATCCCCAGAAAGAGTCAGAAGTGATTGACAGAGAATTTCTACGACATTGCTAGCCTTATTTTCTAGCCTTAATTCTCGCAATTGTAATCCCATGGGTCACTATGTGTGTGGCGCGGTTGAGAACGACACCTATCTCTCTGCCTACAACACCAAAGCCAAGCTGTTGGGCAAGGTCAATGAGGCATTCAAAGATCTTCTCAACGACACAGTGAGGAACGTATGTTCCAGGTTCCGGAGCTATCAGGTGACCATGATGGAAGCTGAGTAAACTTACTGCTTTGAGTAGACATTTATCTCCCAGTCATAATCTAGCTGATACGTTTTGATTTTTCTTAAATACTTTTATTTTGAGATAATATATTGTTTCCTTTGTGGAGGCGCAATGGCCCAGTGGTTAGGGCAGCGGACTCGCGGTCGGAGGATCGCGGTTTCGATTCCCAGACCGGGCGTTGTGATTGTTTATTGAGCGAAAACACCTAAAGCTCCACGAGGCTCCAGCAGGGGGGTGGGTGGCGACCCCTGTTGTACTCTTTCACCCAACTTTCTCTCACTCTTTCTTCCTGTTTCCTGAGTGACGCTGCGATGGACTGGCGTCCCGTCCAATTGGAAGGAACATATACGCCATAGAAACCGGGAAACCGGGCCCATGAGCCTAGCTAGGCTTTAAA
>NC_069002.1:15931986-15935253 GCF_001194135.2 Octopus bimaculoides
TATATATATATATATATATGTACGCAGTCATTCATAAAGCATAAATGTATGTACACACGAATACACAAGCACCCACTCACATAAACACATGTACCTATACTCACACACACACAGACATTCATAAGCAGCAGTTTACTCCCATTACCATTCTTATCTTTCAGTGTCTACAGATAAACGGTGTAGATAAACGAGGTAACCCAAGATGGTTAAGGGTTTGGGGACGTGGTGGCATGGGGCGGTTGAGGGGGGGGGCTAGATTTTGGTGTAGATGGTAAGAACGTGATAATTCTTCAATATCCACGAGATCAAACTACGGCCGTGAAACCCATCCAAGCAATTTATGAAAACCCGTCCAAACACAACGACAAACAAACCCGTTTAAATTACATTTCTAATCTGCCTCTGAAATTTTCCGGTAGAGCTTTTTACTGATAGTTAATAGGCTAAATATCGGATAGGATTTCAAAACATAACGAAATAATATAGATAGAGAAAGCAGCAGCACCAGCGGCAGCCGAAGCAACAGCAACAATAATAACAAGACGAGTCGATGAAGGGGTCTCTTTCGTGGTCGGACCTGCTAGTCATATCGCTCTGCTTATTACATATAACATTCATGAAGTGAAGCGCGTACATGAAGTAGTGTAATCCTAGATATACTATGTCGGAAAATTAACATTAATAAAGGAATGCACCGCAGAAGTCTTTAGGTGGTCACTTTTGATATCAGAAATAGCAATCAAATCACCCTCCACCATCTCAGACAAGGAAGGCTCTGTTACTAAAACTCGAACCCAAATGTTGTATTTATTATTTTGCTTGTCTATAAATTGTTTGATTTTGGTGGCAGCCAAACTTCCGATCGAACCAACTATGCTGTTTCCATTAGTTTTATTTTCTTTCTTCTTTTTTTTTTTTTTTTTCAATGATTGATTCTATCAGACCCGGGTATATCACCTCCTCGTAGAAGAGCCATCGTTTATATTCTTTACCGGTGACAGATGAGATGAGATATGAACTGGGAACTTTCAGAACCGAAACAGACACCACGTGGAATCCTGTCCGCTATCTATCTCCTGTAATGGATCAGTACTTTATTTATCGACCCCGAAATGAAAGATAAAGTTAACCTGGATGCGAATTGAACTCTGCGCTCGAGTAGTCGAAACAAATACCACGAAATGTTTTACCCGATCCGGTCAAGTCGCCGCTCCCTTAAATTTGTAATATTACAATTTTTTGCAATTTGCGGGTCGAAATAAATTATTTGAAAAACCAAATATTGGATCATGTAGTCATAGAGACAAGACGTCACTGGTGGAGGGATTTAGATCAAGGATTTGTTCAATTAAGATCGGTCTTGGTCTAAAATTAAAGCAAAGATTTCAGGATATCTTCAGGAAGTCCTCTTTCATCCACACACACGCCGGCCTCTGTCAATGTTGTTCACTTTTGTATGTTACGCCTTTTTAACCGTAACCATCAGACAAACGAAAATTACTGTCGCTTCTTTGCGAAATGAACTCTTTGTAATGATCATAAGTGAAGGCGTATGGCTCAGTGGTTAGAGCATCGGACTCACAATCATGAGGTACTGAGTTCGATTCCCGGACCGGGCTGTGTGTTGTGTTCTTGAGCAAGACACTTAATTTCACGTTGCTCAGTTCACTCAACGGCAGAAATGAGTTGCAATGTCACTTGTGCCAAGCTATATTGACCTTTGCCTTTCCCTTGGATAACATAGGTGGCATGGAGAGGGAGACTGGTACGCATGGGTGACTGCTGGTCTTCCATAAACAACCTTGCCCGGGCTTGTGCCTCGGAGGGGAACGTTCTAGGTGCAGTCCCATGGTCATTCATGACCGAAGGGAGTCTTTTATCCTTTAATGATCATACAACAAAAATGGTTGAAGATCATCATTGCACATCGGTCAGTGATCAGTGGAAACTCAATACCAATCTAGCACCATCATCAAATCTTTAACTTTGCATTTAGCAGAATTAGATACTTGAGAAAATTCTCTTTGTCCACGCTTGTTGTTGTTGTTGGCATTCCGTCGCTTACGAAGTCGAGGGTTCCAGTTGATCTGATCAACGGAACAGCCTGCTCGTGAAATTAACATGCAAGTGGCTGAGCACTCCACAGACGCGTGTACCCTTAATGTAGTTCTCGGGGATATTCAGCGTGACACAGTGTGACAAGGCTGACCCTTTGAAATACAGGTACAACAGAAACAGGAAGTAAGAGTGAGATAAAGTTGTGGTGAAAGAGTACAGCAGGGTTCACCACCATCTCCTGCCGGAGTCTCGTGGAGATTTAGGTGTTTTCGCTCAATAAACACTCACAACGCCCGGTCTGGGAATCGAAACCGCGATCCTATGACCGCGAGTCCGCTGTCCTAACCACTGGGCCATTGCGCCTCCACTCACGCTTGTTACTCCTAGTTTAACGATTTCAGACTATCTAGTAGTAGTAGTAGTAGTAGTAGCAGCAGCAGCAGCAGCAGCAGCAGCAGCAGAAGCAACAGTAACAACGTAGAAAGGGTATATTAGAGATTAGATTGTGGGCAGCCCTTTAAGTGACATAAAAGCTATATCAGATGAAGGGAGATAACTTGAAATGGTGGTGGCTTGTTCAAAACTTTCAAATTGGGTCACGCAAGGTGGAACTTCTCTCCAATTGCCACTCAAACTTTCTCCAATTCGACCACGTCTGTCTCTTCACTCACATGCTCAGTAACTCTCTTTAAAGCTTTTCACTTTGGCTCCACTCACTCGTTCTCTCTAGATTCATGACGGATCTTTAAATTAAACATTGAAAATTTAACCTCAACTTTCTCCGTCCCAACGACGGTCAGAAAGTTCTGTTCAAAATTCGATCTCCCTCCTTCTCTCTCCCAAGACAAACCAAGGAAAGATAACCCTACTGTTTGTGGCGATGTCCTGGTATCTCTGATGCGACGATGTTAGTAAAGTTGATGGTGTCGGCAGCGAGTGGGATAGATAATACCATTAGTAGTGGTGCAAGAGACGCTGGTTCCGGAGTGATGTTGGTGGCTCTGTTGATGTAGATGGTGATGGTGATGTTTATGATACTGGTGATGCTGTTGTTAGTGATGATACTAGTATACTGAGGTTATGCTGGTGGTGGTGATCGTTGTGGTAGTCGTAGTGATGCTGACATCACTGATGTTGGATGCGGTAATGATAATAATAGCGGTGATGTTGTTGTTGTTGCTGCTGCTGCTGCTGTTGCTGCTGACAGGG
>NC_069002.1:15936174-15941818 GCF_001194135.2 Octopus bimaculoides
ACATATATATATATATATATATATATATATATATACACATATACATATACATACATACATACATACATACGTACGTACGTACATACATACACACACATACATACATACATACATACATACATACATACATACATACATACACACACATATGCATATGTATTCAGGGTGTCCCAGAAAGATTTACCCATTCATATTTCTTAATTATTGAAAATAAACTTAAAGTAGCATAATGAAATTTAGCACACTTTCTACTGTAAATTGCCAAGCTATTGCAGTAATTATATTTCAAAATGACCACCTTTCGTCTTGATCATAGCCTGCAAACAAATGGCCACTGAGTTACATAAGCACTGTACCACCTCTTCATCCAACTTGACTCATGTTTCTCACTCAACATTTCCACATAAACTTCAATGTTGACCTTGACGCCAGCATTGATGAAGACCAAGAGAGATTTGGAGCCATCAGATGCAACTGCAGCCCACACGAGTGAAGCTGGCTTCTGAAGACGTAAATAACTCCTTCTACCTTCGGGCAAGTCTCCTGCATTACATGCATAAAGCCTGTCATTCTGCCTGTTGGTAACTGCCTTCATAGTGAAGATTTTCTCGTCGGATCAGAGCAACACTTTGTTAGCAGCGCGCTTCATCTCAGCTCACATAGTTTTACCCCTGTCGAGCCGTTTCTTCTTGGAAGTTGCTGAAAATAACTGCCGGGATTGTTTTTTGTGTGCAGTTAGCTTTAAATACTCTTTAAAAATTCTGTGCATTGGCGATTTCGAAATATCAAGAGCTTTTGCAGTTTTAATTGCACTCCTGCAGGGATTTTGGTTCATTCGCTTAGTTTGTTTGGCACGAATTGATCGTTTCCTACCAACAATTGGCTTACTAGAGGTAGTAGCGGACTCTATCGTTCCCATGTATTGAACACAGTGTTACGGTACACATTTAACTGTTGCTCACTCTAGCTCTTTTCAAAGCGATAATCTGATCCCGTTTTGCTTTCGACGCTCTGTTTGTTTAGAAACATGTTATAGACAAACGAAACAAGGGATACATGAACAAAAGACATATGCAAATCTTTCTGTAAGAATAGAGATAATAATACCAGAACCGATATTCTTTAGGAAGAGTGTTGAACATGGGTAAATCTTTCTGGGACACCCTGTATATATGAGGTCTAATCAAAAAGTGTTGGGACTGTTATTATGGTAACGGAGCTGAAGTACCGGAGTGAAGCCGCTTGGCACAGATTGATCTAGAACCCTGCCGCGCATGCACACTAAATTATAACGTCCTTGTTCATTTCTGTTGTTTATAGCAGTGCTTGGAAGTAAAGTGCGAAGAGTGCAGTCGTCTCAACGCAGGATCTCTTTGATTGTCACAAGGAAGACGAAAACGTTTCGAAAACAGTCATAACACTGTGACGAATCATAGTTCTACGGCTATGACCACAAAACCAAGGCTCAACCTTCGCAGTAGAAGACGCCCAACGAGATTTTGTGAAGGAAATTCCAACAGAATGTGGTGAGGCAGCAGCTCGCTATTTCAAAAAAGGAGTTCCAGGAATGCTTGCATCAATGGAAGCAACGCTGGATAATGTGTGTGGCTTGAGAAGGGAACTACTTCGGGGGAGTTCGAATGCCGAATTCATGTGTGTCGTAGTTTTCTTTTTATAACATCGGTCCCGATGCATTTTGAACCGACCAATACGTATATGTTTGCATATATAAGTGTGTTGAGTGTGTGTGTAAATGTGTCTGTGTGTGTGTATGTGTGTGCGTGCGTGCATATGTGTGTGTGCGTGTGTGTGTGTGTGTGTGTATGTGTGTGTGTGTGTGTGTGTGTGTGTGTGTGTGTGTGTGTGTGTGTGTGTGTGTGTGTGTGTGTGTGTGTGAGAGAGATGATATTATGTAGGCAACACTCTCGTTTTCCGATTGTTCATGTTAAATAATTAGAAATATAGACACACTGACAGAAAGAAAGAGAGAAAAGAGAGAGAGCGAGAGGCAGACAAACAGAGAAAGGCAGACAGATGGACAGACAGACAAACAGCGAGATAGATAGATAGAGAGAGATAGAGAGTGTGAAGGTGGAGAAAGAGGGACAAAGAGTGAGAAAGTTTTAAAAATAAAAAGAAAGAAAGATAGATAGATAGACAGACAGGCAGTCAGGCAAGCAGGCAGATTGACATCTTAACTGTGATTCGAAACTCGATGGTGTAGTGTACAAATTCTAGTGCTTTTGAAATCTTCCTCATCTGTCTTGTTGGTATGTGGTAGTTGTCTGAACATTTGTTTGTGTCAAAGCTGCTAATCCATCAAGCTGAAAATACTTGGCCAAATCAAAAAAGACAAGATATATTCACTCATATTTGTATCACGTGATCATTTTAACGTCACAGCCAACACATCAAAGCATGCTTCTGATTGATTTTATCACAAACCGCGCACACGCTGTAGGTTTTTCTTTTTGTTTTTCTCTATTTAATAAAAGAAACACACTGACATTAGTAAACCTTATCGCAGTCTTTATCCCTTTCCTCAATTTCACCTCTACCACACAATTTGGTCAACCTACTAGAAATAGCAGGCAAATCTGCCTCAGCATTAATGACTTTACATGTGGAAGTACAAATCGGAAAAAAAATACAGTGAAAAACGAGAGAAGCCGTTAAGAAGTGATTTGTTCTGTTGTGATTCTATTAGGAAAAATGCATAATATCGTATTATTGAACACTAGCTATGTATAACCACAAACATCTTTCTTTCTCCACTGATGATTGCATATGTAGAGACATGAAACTTCATTACTTCCAAATCTGGAATCTTTTGTGGATATTTATTCCAATATCCGTAGATATTTTGTTATTTTGAAGTCTAGCGACTTCATTTAGGCAGAGAGTAGATTCGAACCAGAATCGGCAAATTTCCCATATTTCAACAGCACTTTTCCCAGAGAGAAACAATGGTTGACAGCAAGTTACATTTAACATATGGCTTTGCTAAGCCGATCTATGTCTTTGCCACTTGACCCTTCTAACCTCTTGTATGCGGTGGAGAATGGAATTGAGATAACAGTCAACCACACACTCAAAGTATATCCACTGTCTTTGCAGTATATCTAATTTTCTAACCAGCTTTGTATAGTTATAAATACAATAACTCCGTAAGCCAAAATCAGTTGGTGAACGGAGGCAACTAGAGATGGCCACAGGCAGACAGCCACTTGAGACAAACGGCCAGAGGGAGAAAGAAAACAATCAGCCACTATGAGACATACAACTCCCCTCGACTCTCTAACTTTCACTAGCTCACTTTCTTTTCTCTACAACATTACCCTATCTCTGTCTGTGGTTTACTATTACACAATGACGAGAACACAAACACAAACTATACAAAGAAAATCTACAGTATCTCTCTTTACCTCGCATTCTTTACAAATTATATTATTCAAACCAGCCTATCATGGTTTTGGTTATATACAAAGTAATGGTAAATAAATGTTTGTTTACAATTTCGATCACTTCTTTCCTCTTGCACATCTGCAACATCAACACCCGTTACAATTGGCAACTGCCAACTCCAACATATACCATTACATTTACCGTTGCAAATGGTGACCACTGACTACACCCAAAATACCGTTACAGAAGTATAGTTAGGTGTGTAACTATACACATCTATATAAACTAGCTTCATCACAAGAAATCGACGGTTTGTCCGGTGTCACTAGTATACATTGTAAGGTTGCTTGACGAAGTAGAGCATTTTAAGCTTTAATCCATAGGCATTTCTTCCTCGAGACAAGATTTCGCTCAGCATTTATTTTGTTCATTCTACTCGCTATATTATTTCCTTACTCTTTCAAAAAATTCCCTAACAGTGTTTGATATAAATTAGATAAACATGCTTGTAAACCTTCAGTTTTCTACTAGTGAATACGTATGTAACACCTAAGTCTTTTAAATCTCAGATTGTAGAATTTCTTATATAGATACATATATCATATAAATTATATAGTTTCTAGTATATTAAGATAAATAACTGTATACAGTTAACTTAGCTCTATCTCAAGATATCGAGCACTCTTGTTACACTGATATTTCTTTAGTTACAGGAATGAGTGTGTGACCGTTGGAACATGTAATTCCCTTCTCGAGTACTGCAGTCCCACTGCCTGGTACCTTGGTCTAATGTCTTCCTATATAGCTTTAGTCCTGGTTGCCAGTACCGTTTGGTAAATGGTATCAACGAAAATACTCATATATACATAATTTTATATTGTAATTCTATAAACTTAACTACACAGTATCACTGGCAGTTTCTCATAGTTCTTTGAATCTAAAGTCATCAGGTTCAAATGTTTGTGTTTATCAGTCTGAAACAAGGAGAGACGTTTGCATGGGAGCTGTGAGAAAAGCTATAAGCTCTTCCGCTAAGGATGCTGGGAAAGATTTCTTTGTAGTAATTACAAAATATAGTGATGGGAAGATAGCTGAGTTTTATAAGACACACACATATGTATATAATTTGCATGCACAGCACAGCGTAAATCAGAACTTGGAATGAAATGTAAATAATTGAAAGCTTCTAGCAATAACACAAGTAGTGTCTAACAATTTCTGTTTTTATTCTGGAAAGTGTGGGCCAGTGGGGTACAGAACTCTTTCATCCCGAATTAATTACTGGCTTCAAATTGTGGCAATAGGTTATCAATTTCGGAGTGGGGACAAGTCAATTACATTTATCCCAGTTCCCAACTTACTTTATCGACTTCGAAAGGATAAGTCGACCTCGACTGAATTGAACTCAGACGAAATTCCACTGAGTATTTTACCCGCCGTGCTAATGATACTTATTTCTTTACTGCCCACAAGGGGCTAAACACAGAGGGGACAAACAAGGACAGACAAGGGGATTAAGTCGATTACATCGACCGCAGTGCGTAACTGGTACTTAATTTATCGACCTCGAAAGGATGAAAGGCAAATTCGACCTCGGCGGAATTTGAACTCAGAACGTCGCCAGCTCGCCGCCTTTCACTGTGAGTTAATTATTATTAGCAATAATGACCAGTGTGATCAACTGATCGGGCAACAGCAGCAACAACAACAACAAAAATAGCAGCAGCTACAGCAACACGAACAAAACATTGTTTATGAAGAAGTAGAGCTATCAGTTTGAAGACGGGCGACGCAGTGATACTGTTCATCACCATTAGAAGAACATCTCTAGTAGAACAACAGGAATTCATCTAACAGGGACAGGATAGCGGAGGGAGTAAGATGTGAAGATGGAGGAGAGAAGAAACGGATGGGGGAGAGAGGCAGCTGGGGGCGGAGAGAACATATCATTTTATTCTCCATTATATATGCGTGTGTGTGTGTATGCATATGTATGTGTGTGTGTGTGTATGTATCTATTACAATGTATACACATTAATCTTAATAGACATACATTTCACTGCTAAGGCATATTTTGCTATCAATATTGTTAACATACATTTTACTGCAAATAAATACATTTATGTTAAAGCGCGCACATACACACATGCACACACACGCTCACATATACATAAGCGTTAATAGCCATGAATATATATATATATATATATATATATATATATATATATATATATATATA
>NC_069002.1:15942489-15947755 GCF_001194135.2 Octopus bimaculoides
TATATACGACGAGCTTCTTTCAGTTTCCGTCTGCCAAATCCACTCACAAGGCTTTAGTCGGCCCGAAGGCTATAGTAGAATATACTTGCCCCCAAGGTGCCAAGCAGTGGGACTGAAACCGGAACCATGCGGTTGAGAAGCATGCTTCTTACCGCACAGCCATGCCTGCATCTATGGTAGGTTTTGTGTTACACAATCTGTCTAACAACGATCGTTTCAGTCTAAAAATCAACCATTAGTTGCTGCTCATTTACTTTCCGTGATGCAAAGAATACAAAGCTATATTTATAATCTGGAAATTAAATGTGTGAATGTGAGCATAGATGTGTGCGGATAGAATTATTTGACAACAGAAACCTAGCTGATAATTTTAAATGAGGACCAGTGTAGTGAGTTAATTACATCCATACAGACACAAACACAGCCAGCCCGTAAGAATGCATGGTAAAGTTTATCTGGGCGGGATTTGAGCTTAAACCGCAGGGAATCAAAACAGATTTTGAAAGCTGTTCTAACCAAACCCCTATTCACTGAGCTGTAAACACTAGAGGGACGAACATTAAAGTTAAAGTACAGACATATAAATATTAACATACACTTATTACTTCTAACATATACACATATGGCTGTCCGTACATACATTTTTACATACGCACACACTTAAATCTGTGTATGCTGCTGCTGATGCATTTATAGATATTAATTTTAATATATATATATATATACACTGTAATCTTAACGTATATATTACTTACTGATAGCATTCAAACTTATTTCTGTTAATTAAATATAGAAATCTGCATATTACTGTTAATATACATTACACTTAAAATACATATTACTTGCTATATATATATATATATATATATATATATATATATAAGAGAGAGAGAGAGAGAGAAATATATACAAACATATATACATATGTATGTATGTTTGTATATGTATGTATATGTAGGAGGTGTATAGCTTTCGCTTTACATATATACACATTACATTCAACACTCATTCCCATTACGCTTCATATACACACACCTTAATAACTTGTCAAAATTCTGAAACTTGGTACGAGAAGCTTTTTCTTTAATCTTTTCGTTCTTTTTCTTTCTTTTTGCTGAGTTAATGTTGCTGTCTGTATGTATGTCTATGTAGGTATGTATATGTATTTGGAGGCTTATGTGTGTGCGTGTTTATAAAACGAGTCTTATACCGATGTATTTATGTTCATACGAACGCATATAACACACACACAATATCTATCAATCTATCTATCTATCTATCTATCTATCTATAGGCATAATTGTATATAAATACATATATATGTATATATCTATATATTATATACATGTATATATGTATATATTATGTATATATATATATGTATATTTGTGTGTCTGTGTATGTATGTATATATGTAACTATGCACTCACACACGCGCGCGCGCATTTGTGTGAGTGCACGAATTGTTTCTCCAAGGTATCGGCTTCTTACAACGATGGTTATACAATCAGAAAAGCGATGGGGGGGCCGTTTCTCTCTTTCATTTTCTTTCCTCCTCTCTCTGTTTCTCTCTCTCTCTCTCTCTCTCTCTCTCCCTCTCTCTCTCTCTCTCTCTCTCTCTCTCTCTCTCTCTCTCTCTCTCTCTCCCTCGTTTAAATTTGTTACTAAAGAAATTCATGTATTTTTCATCTTGTAACTGTTGATATTATTTGATATCATGTTAACAATATTCAACTAACCGAGCCTTCTGTACATACATACACACACAAAGACATACACATTTGCATGTATATATTCACGTACACATTTATATACTTATACATACAAATATATATATATATACATTTATATATATATACATACATATATAAACATCCATATACATAGTTAACCATATATATATATATATTCGTGTATATAGTATGTAAGTGTATATTTAAGAATCGGTATTGGGTGTGTTATAATCAACAGCGTGGTTATCTTTTGATGTGTGTTACTGATGATAATATTCCGAAACAGACGTTTCTAAACATAGAGAATTGATATTCCTAAATGAACTATCATTTACAGAGATGTCTGCTAAATTGTTTGTCACGCTTTATAACATGTTTTTGTATTTATGTATACTGTATATTTTTTTAATTTATTCATATTTATTTGTATTTTAATTTATTTTAGTCTTACTCTTTTTTTTTTCCATATTTCTATTTTCAATTAATTTTACACAAAATGGGACATTCTTCACAAGACAACCAATATATTTTGGTGCCATTTATATGTTTTCTTCTTAATTTACGTGTATTTTTTTTCATCGAAAGGAAATGTGAGCAGGACCCCTTACAGATACTAATATATATATCCACACACAAACACCTACCTACACACACATGTACACATACATATTAACAAGTACACACATACCTCAGCAACAACAAAACTGGAAGGTTCTTAGATTTCAATAAGTTATTTCTCACCCAAACATTCTTTATTGACCTCGAAGAATAAATCACCCACTTCCACCCTCTTTCTATCTCTCTTACACACACACGTACACACACACACACACGTACACACACACACACACACATGATCGCTCCCTCTCTTTCTCACTCGCCCTTTCTTTCTCCTTCACTCTCTTTTCCTTTCTTTTTTCCTCTTTCTCTCTCTCTCTCTCTCTCTCTCTCTCTCTCTCTCTCTCTCTCTCTCTCTCTCTCTCTCTCTCTCTCTCTCTCTCTCTCTCTCTCTCTTTCTCACTCTTTCCGTGTTTCTTTAAGTGAAATAACAGGTGATGGGTCCTTTAGTAGGGGGCAAGATGAAGAACCGGCTAATGGAATCGACGACGACGATGATGATGATGATGATGACGATGATGATGATGATGATGATGATGATGACGATGATGATGATGATGACGATGATGATGATGATGATGATGATGATGATGATGATGATGATGATGATGATGATGGCGATGGTGATGATGATGATGATGGTGGTGATGATGATGATGATGGCGATGGTGATGATGATGGTGCTGTTGCTGTTCAAAAAAGGGGAGGAGGTTGGTAGAGCGAGTACTGCTGGTGTTGGTTCTGATGTTGGTGATGATGATGATGATGATGATGATTGATGATTGATGACGGGACCCATCATCAATCAAACGAATACTTCCCGTTACAAAAGCCACGATGGTACGCAGACACACACACACACACAGGCGCACGTATACACGCATACACACTCATAAACACATATGCATGCACATATACCCACACTCACACACACACACACACACACACACACACACACACACACACACACACACACACACACACACACACACACACACACACACACACACACACACACACACACAAACTCACACATATACATATAGACATACACAATCATGTCTGCATGTAGACAACTGTACAAAGACATGGAGCCAAAAACGCCTTCCGTCCTATTTGCGTACACACTGACTTACAGACATGCAGACATACAATCTCACACAAACGTAAATTATTGTACACACACGCACACACTGACACACACAAACAGACACACACACAAACACATACACACATGGACATAGAATTCTTTTGCTTATACATGTAAGCTACTACACACCGACTCACATCCACATGTAGACATATAGGCTTTCAGTTTCACATGTATGCCACCGCATGACCGCACACACACACACACACACACACACACACACACGCCACCGATGTACGAGAATGATATGTTAATGTTGTCAGGTGACATACAGACATTGTGTATATGTAAAAGATAGACAGAGAGAGAGGGGGAGAAGGATGTGGAGGGGACCACATGGAAAACACCTTTGGAAATTTCTTGCAGAATCCGTGTGTCTATGCGTGTGCGTGTTAATGTATATATGTATGTATACGTACATGTGTACATTTATATGATGTATATATATACACAGACACGACAGAAGTAAATAGACATCCTTACAATCAAAGTGTATTTAAATCAGAAATTATACATTCAAATTATTCATTAATTATTATAAGAATATGTCATATTTAGTAGCCATGTTCTTTGCATTTTTCAATGCAAGGACCCTATTTGGCATGTTACTGATCAGATGAAGAACAGTCTCCGGAGGAATTTCTTGCCAAGTTTCACCCAGTAATCTCAAAAGATCTGGCTTTGAAGATGCTTTCTAGTTCTTTTTACAAAGTGTCCTGTCCATTATGCCCCAGAGGTGTTCAATAGGGTTCATATCTGCTGACTGGCTTCGCCATTGAAGCTTTTTAATGTCATTCTCATCTAACAAACCTTGGGTCATTTTAGCCGTGCGACAAGGATCCCCATCTTCCATACATAAAAAGTCTCCTTTAATCATTTCACCATTAGAGAAGATTGGAAGGAGTCCTTTCTGCAATATGGACACATACTTATCTGAGTTTATGCTTCCCTCACACTCCACCAGCTGTGGTCAACCATTTCTCCAAATTGTTCCCCAGACCATCACAGAATAGCTGCCATGTTTCGTTGCTGGCTGCAATCTTTTCACATCAAATTCTTGATCACAGAGTTTCCAGAGTCACACTCCAGCCCACTGTCAGAAAATACAGCAAATCTGGACTTACTGGAGATTATGACAGTATCCCAAAATTCTAGTGACCACTCCACCATCTCACTGGCCCGATTTGTTCTCCGCTTTATATTGGCTGGTTGAAGAAATGGCTTCCTTCTTGCTGATCTGCCATAGTAGCTAAGTTTATGGGGATGCCTGACAGGGTTCTGGGACTGAGATCAACTTGTTCTGCTATGTCAGGGGCCTTACAACGAGGATTATCCTCCACACTTCTCTTAACAAAGAGAAGGCTCCTGTCAGAAAGCTGTGCTTAACCTGGATGAGGTGAGGTGGACTCCTTCTCCTCTCTGGTGACTGTCACAATCACTCTGTTAAGCGTAGAAAGCGGGATCTCAAGGTTTTCTTCAATTTTACGCTATGTCCCCATTCAGATTCATCCACAATACAATCTTTGAAATTCAGACAGTTTCAAGGCTTCTTTTGTATGTGCCATGGTTTAACAGTTACATATAGAACCCGAAACAAAAATGTCAACGATGTTTTATGGTATGTCTATTTACTCATGTCATGTCTGTGTGTATAAATGTGTGTTTGTGTGGTTGTGTGAGTACGTGTATTTCTGTGTATATTTATATCCATAAAGCTATATATATATATATATATATATATATATATATATATATATATATATAT
>NC_069002.1:15948199-15953831 GCF_001194135.2 Octopus bimaculoides
ATATATAAATATATATATATATGTATATATATATATGTGTGTGTGTGTGTGTGAGTGTGTATGTGTGTGTGTGTGTGTGTGTATACAGATATGTACACATTATACACATATACATATATGTATGTGTGTGTATGTATATATATGTGTGTGTGTGTATGTGTGTGTATAGTTCGAATTTACAGAAAACAAAAGACGAAGACAGATGAGGGAACAACAAGGAGGTGTACCAGTTTGGAAAAGTCTTTGATGTTTCGAGCCTACGTTTTTCGGCAGAAAGTGTTTAGAGGATAAAATATGGAGAGAGAATGAAAAAACGAAAAAAAAACAAAAAACGGAGAGAAAAATGTGTAGGGAATAACGGTTCAATATAATTATATATATACACACACATACCTACATGCATACATACATACATACATACATACATACATACATACATACATACATACATACATGTATAGATACATACATATGCATGTATATATGTGTGCCTATATATATGTGCCCAGAGAGAGACAGACGCATATGTCTATCTATGCTGCTAGCTTGCTCGATAAATAGACAGACAGACAGTAGGTAGATAGATAGATAGATAGATAGATAGATAGATAGATAGATGGAAAAAAGTGAGAGGCAAAAAGAAGAATCGTTAATTCAGTGAACATTGTAAAAAGATTTTAGCTCCCGAGTTCATTTCAAATCATTGTATTTAATATTATTGTTGTTTTCTGGCTGTTCATCATCATCTTGTTGTTGTTGTTACTGATAGGGGTGAGGGTGGGTTATCTGGTCCTTTCTATTCTTATTGCTGTTGTTGTTGTTGTTATCTGGCCTCTCCGTCAATTTTCATTGGACAGATTTATAATCCTTGACAATCCAGCCGTCGTCTTTGTTCATGATTTAGTTGCTATTTCTACTAAGTCGAATGGCCAACTCCAGTCTTTTCCATTTTTCACTATATAATTTAATGAAGAATCCATTTTAGAACGGAAATTACTTCCTCCACCCCTACCCAATTGCCCCACTTTCTTCGACTAAAACAAAACGGTAACACGATTTTCTCCTCACTCACAGATGAAGAGCAAAGACCCAAAATATCAGACGCACCTCCACTCCGTCCAACCCCAAAACTCAATGAACTTATTGAACTCTTCCGATAACTGCTACCGACACACACGCACAATCTCTGTCCCTTAATAAACTTAACACTTCGGGTTTGTATTTAAATACAGGAGAGCGGGAGAAGGGAAGATCATTAATGATAAATTAACAGATAACATTAACATACCAACAGCCTTCACAGCCCCATCATCATCACCACCACCACCACCACTACCACAACCACCACATGTGAGAAGTCTAACTTTACACCTTTATCTCCACCCACCCCTACTTTTGACTTAGACTCGTCCTGACAGTTCATCCATCAAACAGCTTACCTTTGCCACCCTCATTTTTAAATAAGAGACGGAAGAACACATCTAACACCCGCCGTCTTCATTAACATTACCAATGCACACCACCACCACCACCACCACCACTGCCCCCACCGCCGCCCCCACCACTACCACAGCCACCAACATTACCACATATATAAACAACTCGCGTCTATAACATCAGCCCCACACCAAAACAACAGTAAACAGATGAATGTCACCGGCCCCATCACCACCGCCAGCAATGACGACGAAACAATGAGGTAACATCGGTGTGGTCGTTCGATATGCTAGAAATAGCAGCCAAGATCTCTTCGTCTACACTCTACCGTCTTAGAAAAGGAATCATGCAATGGCGACTGTAAGCTTAAATGTATAAAAAGTGGAGATGGTCACGACTGAGAAGTCTTTCATTGTAGGTTCATACAATCAGGACTGACCTGAGTTAAACAACAACCATACCACCACCACCACCACCGACACCACCAACAACAACACCCCCACCACTCCCACTACTACTACCACTACCACCACCATCACCACCACCATCACTACCACCACCATTACCACTACCATTACCACCACTACCACTACCACTACTACCACTACCACCGCCATCACAACCATCATCACTACCACCACCATTACCACCACCATTACCACCACCACCACTACCACTACCACCACAACTATCACCAGCACTGCCAGCACTACCACCACTTCCGCTAACACCACCACCATTACCACCACTATCACTACCACCACCATTACCACCACTACCACTACCACTACCATTACCACTATCACCACCACCACCAGCGTTATCACTACCACTACCACCACCACCACCACTGCCACCACTACCACCACTTCCACTAACACCACTTCCACTAACACCACCACCACTACCAATACTATGCCTACTGCCAATACTATACGAATCGCCAAAACTTGATTCAATGAACAGATGGTAATTTTCCCTCCACCCCGCCACAACACCCACTACTACAACCATCACCACTGCCAACGCGCTGTAACATAAACACGTGACTGATTGAAGTTAATCGAAAGATGATTGAATTACCTTTAACCTTTGACCAAGCAATCGTTTCGATCACCATCGACATCGCCACCACCACCACTACCATCGTCATCATTATCACCATCATCACCACCACCTCCACCACCACCACCATCATTGTCATCATCATCATCATCATCATCATCATCATCAACATCCCCTACCTCCGCCTCCGCCATTTTGTTTTACCTCGCCATCAATAGCCACCATGAACAAAACTTCTACACGCAATCAACGTCATATATATAAAGCGACGAGCTGGCAGAAGCGTTAGCACGTCGGGCGAAATGCTTAGCGGTATTTCGTCTGCCGTTACGTTCTGAGTTCAAATTCCGCCGAGATCGACTTTCCCTTTAATTCTTTCGGGGTCGATAAATTAATCGACTGCCCACTCCCCAAAAATTTTGGGCCTTGTGCCTTGAATAGAAAAGAATCAACGTTATATATCATTACAAGGGCGGTGAGCTGGCAGAAACGTTAGCACGCTAGGCGAAATGCATAGCGGTATTTCGTCTGCCGTTACGTTTTGAGTTCAAATTCCGCCGAGGTCGACTTTGCCTTTCATTCTTTCAGGGTCGATTAAATAAGTACCAGTTACACACTGGGGTCGATGTAATTGACTTAATTCCTTTGTCTGTCTTTGTTTGTCTCCTCTATGTTTAGCTCCTTGTGGGCAATAAAGAAATAAATATATGTATATATCATTACAACTATATTCCTCCTGTGAAGGCGCTTGGCCCTAGCGGTCAGTGTATTGCACTCACGCTCTCTAGATCGTGGGGCTCGATTCTCAGACCAAGCAGCGCCTTGTTTCCTTGAGCAAAACACTTCATTTCAAGTTGTTTCAGCTTATTCGGCTGTAAATGGTTGACCCTGAGACAGAATAGCCTTCAAGGCCGGGTGAGGTGATGTAGAGTGGGGAATATTGGCCTTGCTCGCCTAGCCAAAGGAGGTGGCATCATTCGAAAGCTGAAACGATGCAAAGCGCATTGTGATCAGCGATGTGTAACAACAGCCGATAGTCTGGTCGATAGCATGATGTTCCTCCCACCACTACCAGATAACGTTTAATCAACGACAAAAAGCAAAAATAGGTTTAGGGAATAAAAACTGAACTGACAGAATTTTGTATCAGTGATTCAAACAATATTGTGGGGCTGGGAAAGATTTAGGGGTAGGTGGTATCCATGCTTAACCGGGTGGGGGGAGGCAAGTTTTGTCGCTTCTATATCGTCATCATCATTACCCTCATCAACAAAAATAACAACAACATCAAGCCAAAGAGAGAAATCCTTTATGTAGTTGATCTACGCGATAGTTTCCCTCGAAAGACACCTTACCGTCTTTAAGAGAAAAAAAAAGATAAGAAACACTCTATGTCCAGAACAAAATGATGCGTGAGGAGAGTGATCGTTAAGAGAACTTTCACCTATAGATCTACTCGCTCAAGGCTGACCCGAGGTTAAACCACAATGACAGTATTGGTGATATATTCTGCGTTCCTGCTGGTTCCAGAAAGAAGAGGAGAGACATAAGAGAGATTTTCATAGTCAAAAGGTAAAAGGTAAAGTTACCTTTTCGAGTCATGCCGACCCTTAATGGCCGGTTTCCCGGTTTCATGATGTAGAAATTCCCCACCTGGACGGGACGCTGGTCCGTCGCAGGATTACTTATTTTTGCCAGCTGAGCGGACTGGAGCAGTGTGAAATGAAGTGTTTTGCTCATGAACACAACGAGTCGCCCGGTCAAGGAATCGAAACTACAATCTTACGATCAGGAGTCCAACACCCTAACCACTAAGCCACGCGCCTTGATATTTTTCATAGTCAAGCAATCATCTCATTCAGGATAAACATTGAATCAATGGTAGAGACTCGGTCTTCCTCAAAGTGAATCCCCAAATAACCCATCCTCTTAAATAAGGGTCAATACAAAAACGTGCGTGTCGTCTGGAGGGGGATGTGTGTGTTTGTGAGCCTAAAGGAAAACAAAAAGCACGTGGAAAGTGTGTATGTGTGTGTGTGTGTGTGTGTGTGTGTGTGTGTGTGTGTGTGTGTGCACGCGCGCGGTTGCCTATGTGTATATCTGTGTGTGTGAGTGTGTCTCTATCAACCATTGCCATATACAAGTTGTGTCTTGTATTATGTAATAATTACGTAATACATTCATCTGATCGTTCTAGAACTCCGTGTCTTCCTTGCTTCTTCACCGAAGTTAGAGCAAATATATACATATATATCCAGATGAATACACATTCATACGTATATGCACTAACACTCTCTCTCTCTCTCTCTCTCTCTCTCTCTCTCTCTCTCTCTCTCAAACACACACACACACACACACACGCAGTATTGACTGTATTAATAATCAATAGTTCATATTTTGGAAAATCGATCATGCAATCCTCTGGAACCAGATTCACTTGACATAGGTCAATATAAATTCAAGTCTTAATTTAAATTCAAATTCAGATTTATCTCCCTTGACTCTCTTTCTGAGAATTATTCATAAAAATAACAATTTACTTACCTTCCCAACGAGACAAGATCAACTGCACTACTATGTCTTCAACTTTCAAATAAATTACAACTAACAGGAATGTTATTAGAAGAGCTTTGTCGCTAAATCATTAAAGCGATTAATAATATCATTTATTGGAACAATCAACAGTATCTTTGTCACAGTGGAAATTTGTAGTTATAGTTTTCTTTTTATTGGATTAATTAATAGTATCTTTTTCATTGAAATGTCGTACATAATTTATTAACTGTCAACTTCTTCATTTGAGAGTCACTTATTGAAAATTTATAACTGCAAATGTGTTGACACCGTTAGGTTAATATCACAGACAAGCTGAAGAAATGTTAACGAACATAAAATTTTTTTGTAAATATGAACACAGATCAAATAAAAGTGAGGTGAAATAATTACTGTTAATTAGAGGTATCAATAACCGGTGTAAATTAGGGGTATTCTGTGAAAGTAGCGACCGCTGTTAATTAGGGAATTCTGGGGGTTGAGATAACCATCGTTAATCTAAGCATATATATATGTATACATATACATACATATATATGCATATATATATGCATATATATATATATATATATATATA
>NC_069002.1:15954082-15954455 GCF_001194135.2 Octopus bimaculoides
TAGTACGCCCTTATGCTTAATGCTAATTTTAATTCTATACCTATTTAACGCTATTCGATACCTGTAACCACCTATATTATTACTGTTATTATCAAATATTTATTTTCACCGCAGATAATATTAGTAATAATAACATATATATATATATATATATATAATCAAGTGGAGAATGGAGAATTATAATTATAAGCTGTGGTTTAAACGATAAATTACGTGCCTCTGGATACCTTCTAACAAAGACGGTACCCACACAAGTAATCTTCAGGAGTGCTTTCGTATTTAGTTATCCCCTGGTTGCTTAGATACTTCAGACTACCTCTTGATAAGCAATCCTATCATATACCTATATATATATATATATATATATATATAT
>NC_069002.1:15954465-15958536 GCF_001194135.2 Octopus bimaculoides
ATATATATATATATATATATATATATATATATATGCGAGCAAAGCAGCTAGTTCTAACATCTCTAAACGATATATAAGTAGTAACAATACTGGACAGAGAAGCGGCACACAGTTGTTGATCTCGTAACGAGCAAAGTAGATAGTTCTAAAACCTCTGAACGAGATGTAAGTAGAAACACTATAACTTGGCTGTTCTATAAAGAACTATATTACTATATTCTAACCCCAGCAAAACATATTTTCCAGCTGGTTAACCTGTATACTAGAGATAGCAGTCAATCGTCCTTACTTACAATATATAAACGGAGAAGCGACAGATCCGGTAGAAGACAATTGTCCAAAGTGTCACAGAGCGCGACTGAACTCGGAACCATGTGGCTGGGCATCAAACATCTTACCACACAACCATATATGTATGCACACATATATATGTATGCACATATTTATATATGTATGTAAGCATGTATTTTTCTATACCTATCTATCTGTCTATTTATTTATATACATAATTACGTACATACATACATACATACATACATACATACATACATATATACATATAATCTCACGTAGTAGCGGTCTGCCCTTGTGCAGGCTCTGTGCATATGAACCTTTTCCAATACTCTCTGTACGATTTGAGATGGTCTATGCCCTCTCTCCTCACCGTTATGTAGATTACTAGAACTTTGGCTACCATGACTTGACTTTGGATGTATACTGAAGTGACTTCCCGTTACCTTTTCCAGGCAGGTGGGATTTGAACTCTGAATGTGGAGAGCTGGAAGATATACGATAAAGCATTTCTGCAGACGCACCAACGATTCTATATCTCTGCCACCCACAAGAGCAAAGAGAAATGAACTGTTTTGCACAAAAGCACAACACGCTACTCGACTCGGAAATCGAGCCCACGATCAAGGTATCGTTAGCGCCACACCCTAACCAGTTGGCCACACGCCTAATTGTTAGGGTGTTGCAGTGTACGTGTGTGTGTGTGTGAGTGTGAGTGTGTGTGTGTGTGTGTGTGTGTGTGTGTGTGTGTAAACATTTTCTTTTTCATGAATTAGGTGTTTAAAAATTGGTTGTATTTTAATGACCCACCCAGTCCAAATCCTGGCTACGCCCATATATATGCATGTATACATATGCATGTGTGTGTGTGTATTCTTTCATGTCTATGCATATTTATATCACAAAATCTTTTCTATAAAAGAAAACGTTGTATAAGCATTATGTTTACACATATGTACCCGCACACGGAAACACACATATACGTACACGCACGCGCGCACACATGCATGTGGTGTATGCGTATATATATTTACGGGTGTGTATATATACGTTGTCTCTTATAAACATGCTTAAATTAATATCAGATTTAAACTTGGTAAACAAGTTAATGAGGTATCTTCGCTCTTTCTCCCCCTCTCCCCCCCCCATCTCATTACATGAGAAAGCCTCCTTGATCTTTAAACCCTGAAATCATTTATATTTAAGATGTTTATTCAGGACTTGATCCGCTTAAAATACAATTTATTTTGCTGGTTGCTTTATTAAGTGAGGTGTCAGAAATATGATGCCAAACCTGTCATAATATACTATTTACAAGCATTGTTAAACTTTGGCTTCGAAATTTCACTCAGTGATGCCATGATAAGTAAGAAAATAAACAAATGTGATAAAACAACGAAAGTGCCATTTATTTTCTACATTTTTCTTTCTTTCTTTTTCTTCAACGGAAGTCTAATAAAGAATGTTTGTTAAAAGCGAAATGCATAGAGATGATATGGCTGCCAACTCAAGCGTTTCCAAAATGGCGTCATACAGCGCCCCAGTTTCGCCTTATTAGTTCGTTAATCACTCTTATCAGAGAAGTAAATCTAATATATTTCATGCGCTTCTCTATTTTCTTTAGTTTGGTTTTAGTTTCTCATTTACACGGACACCTCATCTCATACGACGATACGCAACAATTTGGAGGTTATTTAGAAGTTATCTTTCTTTTCTTTCTTTTGGTCACTCAACGATGGAATACGTAAACGGTGGTCGCTTGTGAAGGATATGGCGCCAACTCACAAGCAGATAGTTATCGTTATCCTGGTTAGGGGTAACTGAAATAAAGAATGTGTGTGAGAGAGGGGAATAAATTGTTATCAAACAAATGTTTCTGTTGATGAACCTAGATGGAAGAATAAACCCCAAAATTGAAGCCAAACACAGAACAGTCTCAGCCTTCTCTTAAAATAACAAAAAGAAACTTTAATGTATCTTGTTTGGTGTTTAGCTATGAATTAGATACATTAAAGTTTCTTTATTTCTATTGTAAATACCACAAGGTTTGATTTGATTCTTTATCCCTCCGTCTATAAATCAAGTGATTTGATGAGGATAATCACAAGAGCGCTGGTTAACTGCATGAAGACTAAGCAGCACTGCATTTTGCATCGAAGATATTTCTCTGTCGGTTTTCTGACCCACTGAGGTATACTGAAGTCCTTTTGTTGGCAGTTTAGATTACTGAAAACAAAGGACCAAAGGTTCACAGGACCAGTGTCAGTGGTTAGCATTTATAGAGACCACTCCACTTTTGCAGTTGGAATGCCTCAATTTTGCTTTTAAACGCTCTTGGATTTTCCAAACCCTAATCAGTCCGGAATAGAACTTGAACTTGTGAATCCGAATAGCACTATCTCCCCCGGGACATACCGGTCACTTTCAAGGAGTTCATTCGATTTTGACAGGCTTTGCTCTTTTAATCCTCTTGGGTGCCCCCACACAATCAATGGGCAAGCTCATTAAGGGATTGATTTAGCCACCGACCAGAGCAAGTAGTACTGGATTTCATGGTTACAATAGTAACGGGTTTCCATCATCTTGTGATGGAATTTGTCCTGATCTGTCTGTAAATATTGATGGTTGGACAAAAATTCTACCATTATTATACGTTGGAAAGACATTTCTCTACTCTCAATAGAAGCAATTACATCGATATGGCTGGTTACGAGTGAGATCGATTCTTCTTTCCTTCTTTTCTCCCCTCCTTGATCAGTCCTTCATTTGTCAAATGATCCAGTCACATAGTTTTCATGATCAGGGATTAGCTTTGCTGTCTTCCAAATGTGACCGATATTATTACAGACCCTTCCTCTCTATCTATCTTTATTTATATCTATCTATCTACCTGTCTATCTATCTATCTATCTATCTATCTATCTATCTATCTGTCTGTCTGTCTGTCTGCCTGTCTGTCTGTCTGTCTAAATATCTATCTATCTATCTATCTATCTATCTATCTATCTATCTATCTATCCATCCATCCGCTAGAGTAGGGGTTCTCAACCATTTTTAATCTATGGACCCCTTTGATTACTATTTTATTCTGCCATTTTATTAATGTTTTCGCACATTAATTTCCGTCGGTTGAAGTATGTAAAATGTTAGAGAAAGAAGCCTAGTTGTTTTTTGCAATACAAACAAAACCATACATCTAAACCAATTTTTTTCAGGGGCCCTTAAAATACTATTGTGGATTCCAAATTTACTGCTTTGCTGTGTGGATCCCAAAAATCTTATACGGACCTTCAGGGACAATGTGGAACCCAGTTGAGAACCATTGATCTAGAGGAACATTAATTAATCTGCTATTAACATCAATCACAATCATAGCCAATATGAATACTACTTTAATAACGATGTTCTTCACTTGTTTCAGTCACTGTCTACAACCAAACTGGAGCAATACCTTTAAGGGTTTTAGACGATTAGATCAACCACAGCACTAAGAAAGGTATTTGTTGTAGCAGCATCAGAAAGCGGACAGGCAAATCAAAGACAATATAAAAGGGATTTTTGTGTAGGCTTTACGGAATCAGCCATTTCTCCCTGGCACGCACAATATATATATATATATATATATATATATATATATATATATATATGTGTGTGTAAATATATAAAAACAAAAAGATAAAGAGAGCAAAGGTAAGGTTGGAGAAGTATTTTATGGATAGAGTCTTACAGCTGTTTCTGGGAAGATCCAGTACTTCCCTTCATCGGAGACAGAAAAAATAA
>NC_069002.1:15959097-15961107 GCF_001194135.2 Octopus bimaculoides
TATATATATATATATATATATATTGTAGAACATTCCCCTCTGGGCAAGATTGTTTTTGCCTATGCATACCCCTACCCCCTCCACACCACCGATGTTGACCAAGGGAAGGCAAAGGCCGATACAGCTTGGCACCAGTGACGTCGCAACTCATTTCTACAGCTAAGAGAACTGGAGCAACGTGAAATAAAATGTCTTGCTCAAGACCGGTCCGGGAATCGAACTCACTATCTCAGGATTGGGAGCACGACGCTCTAACCACTGAGCCATGCACCTTCACATATATACTTGTACATATATGAAGATATATACATGTATAAATATACGTATATATGTGTATAAACATATGCGGATAAGAAGGGATAACCACTAGGTGGACATCCAATATGCTAGAAAGAGGTCATCAACGACCCAACCTCTTTCTAGCATATTGGATGTCCACCTAGTGGCCATCTCTTTTTATACGCATGTAATACAATTTTTCTAAATTATCGCATTTTCTTATATGCTAGACCACAGGTTTTAAATAGAAATTAATATTCAATTTATCACCCTCAGTATATAAATATGTATAAACATATGTAGGTGTATGTGAGGAATATATATATATACATTTAATTCCGTGCTCACTTCGCTGTATGGTTATATTATCTGGAGAGTATATAAGTTATGATTATAACAATAGAGAATATGGAAACTGGTACATCCTCAAAATTTATTTCGTCTTATTTTCCAATGTCATACAGAATTTTTTATGGTTACGACAACCTACACACGTTTCCACTGCACAGGATATGTGCAGGTGCAATGCAACCGGGTATAATTTTCTGTGAAGCTTCGTTCAGGGTCTTTCAAACAGCTTGGCTCGCTTCGACTAAGTAAAATAAAAAGATGTACCAATCTCCATATTCTCTATCGTTATAATTGTTGCTTATATATATCTATCTATGTGTGTGTGTAAGTATATCCTTTACTCTTTACTCTTTTACTCTTTTACTTGTTTCAGTCATTTGACTGTGGCCATGCTGGAGCACCACTTTTAGTCGAGCAAAAAGACCCCAAGATTTAATCTTTGGAAGCCTAGTGCTTATTCTATCGGTCTCTTTTTGCCGAACCGCTAAGTTATGGGGACGTAAATACACCAGCATCGGTTGTCAAGCGATGTTGGGGGGACAAACACAGACACACAAACATACACACACACACACACATATATATATACGTATGTATGTATATATACATATATGTATATATATATTGTGTATATATGTGTGTATGTATGTATGTATGTATGTATGTATGTATGTATGTATGTATGTATATATAACAGAGAAGCTGGGCACTGGTTTTTGTCCCTTCGAAAACACCGTAGGGTATAACTGAAGACTCCCATGGTGTGACTTAGCAGCCTCAACCCTAACCCACATGATTGTCAAAGGACCTTCTTTAAATTCCGCCTTTGCCTGTTTTTAAATGAAATATAATCCGGCGAGCGCTACCGCTTCTGCTGCTATATTTCATAAATATGGCTGCTGTTTGTCAGGAGAGACGAAGTTGTAAAATAGCGGCTATTGTAACAACCGTTTCCCATTTTTCTCCGCTGCCCCAGTAAGAGGTAACCACAGATTCTGGTAGCACATAAATTGTTTGGTAAGTGATTAGTGGCTGGAAAAAGGGAAAGCGGGCAGAAAGAGATCCTTAGCAAGAGACGAAAGAGACGAAAGGCAAACAAGGGAGAAAATGGACGAATGAAGACGTAAAAATGTTAAATAGGATGACTGGAACGATTACAGACTGGTAAATATTGGAAACAAAGGAACCATTCGGATAAAAGGAGAGGCTGGCAGGTGCAACAGCAATTGAATAAGGTTTTTATTCAACTATCATCTCTCTCTATCTCTAATTCTCTCTCTCCCTCTCTCTACCTCTACCTCTCTCCCTCTCTCTCTCTCTCTCTCCCTACCTCTGTGTGTATATATATATATATATATATATATATATATATATATATAT
>NC_069002.1:15962335-15963582 GCF_001194135.2 Octopus bimaculoides
TAAACTTTTACCTTATTTCTAACGGTTAGACCTATAGGTTTCGAATCTTTTTAGTAAATAAAAAGATTTACTAGGCAAATTCTCTTCAGTAACCAGCCGTCAAAGCTTAACGTATAACTATGAGACAAAAGGCAAAATGCACATGTCTTCCAGATATACGTTTTAATTGCTAGGACCAATTGCACAACACCTAAAACAACAGGTATCTTGCCTTCAATCAATGTGATGTCGCACGTATCATGAAAACTGGCGCTCTACGTCTATGTACAGGGCTTTAGGCACAATTCAAACGGCTATGTGAATCTACCGGAGACTGAGGTCAGACCCTGGCTGGAAAGACCGTATGTGTGGCAGCAAGATTTGACTCCTTCCTAAACCTCTTGAAAGAGTCGGAATGGATTGTCGGAGATTTACTTCGATTTCACCAGCCCCAATGTTTGGCCTACTAATTCCTTTGACTGTAATCCCATTGCTTACTATGTGTGGAGCACAGTTGGAAAAAACATCGATCACCCTACCTACAACACCAAGGCGGAGCTGCTGGCCTAGATCAAGGCAGTGTTCGAAAACCCTCCTAGTGAGGAACGCATGCACAATGAGGAACGCATGCACAGTGAGGAACGCATGCACAGTGAGGAACGCATGCACAGTGAGGAACGCATGCACAGTGAGGAACGCATGCACAGTGAGGAACGCATGCACTAGATTCCGTCGTGATGGAACCTAAAAGCAGTTACTTTGAGTAAACTGTTATCTCCTAGCCATAATCTTGTTGATATTTTGAGGATTTTTTTTAAATACTGTTATTTTTTAATGAGATATTGTGTTTTCTTTTCCTTTCTGCAAACTGTGAAATTTAGCTTGAACACCCCTATGTCTATATATATATATATATATATATATATATACGAGGGGTGCTGAAAAGCTCCTGGCCTTAAATGTATCGCGAGAGGCTTGGTTGCAAGCTTAACTTTCCGAGTTCTTTTGCAGGGCTTAGAAAGACTGAAGGACCACTACAATAAGAGTGAATCAGAAGACGGAATATGTTGAGTAAAATCATAATTAACTGATCCTCTTGTATTTTCTTTTACTCAGACCCAGGAACTTTTCAGCACCCCTTCTTATATGAGTGTGTGTGTTCGTTTGTCGATAGATAATTAGCTAGATAGATAGATAGATAGATAGATAGATAGATAGATAGATAGATAGATAGATAGATAGATAGATGATAGCTAGATGGATGGAAA
>NC_069002.1:15963703-15964820 GCF_001194135.2 Octopus bimaculoides
ATATATATATATATATATATATATATATATATATATATACATGCATACATACGCATTGTATACATACAAACTTACATACATTCATGAACGCACTCACACACACACACTCACACACACACACACACACACACACACACAGATATTCATATTTTGGGCTGCGTGTGTATGTGTATGTAAGAGAGAGGGCGCGAGAATATATATGATTATGTATCTATATGTGTGTGTATGTGTGTGTGTATAAGAGAGAGAGAGAGAGAGAGAGAGAGAGAGAGAGAGAGAGATTCATATTTCGTCTGGCATACGTCCTACAGTAGTAAAAGTATATATCACTTACTCTTCTTCTAAGCCCCAATCATGTCAGAGCTGTCCGTGGTAACGAGCAGTGAAGACTGATATCTTGATAGAGAGGGGAGGAAGTGATGGTGGGAGAGAGAGAAAGAGAGAGAGGAGGGAGTGCTGGTGGGATAAAGAGAAAGAGAGAGAGAGAGAGGTGCCTCCTTTCCGCCCTTCCTTTCTAGCATCTGGTTGTCATAAAAACTATTAACGATTAGCGAGGATAGTCATTGGTTAAATACATGGCGGCTGTTAAGATGGCGACCAGCGAAATATTTTTATTGTGTTTTATTATCTGGAGACACATTGTTAAAGAAAATACATAAATTTGGATTGCCCTCTATTTTTGAATAATATCTCAAATAAACACATGATCCACGCCCACCCTGTACGACAACACATTGCCTAGAAATATGGACTTACACTAGGTGGCAGTACCTATTTCACATAAATGAAGCCGTCTTTGAGCTAACAAATTTACAGTTCTGCAAATTGACTCTGTTTCTAGACGCAACAAAGAAACCAGCTGCAACGCTCACAAAAGACTGAAATATTGCTAGTGTCTTTTTACAGTCTAGGAGTAAGATGTTGTGTTGTTCATGCCTTCAATTGGTGTGTGTGTGTGTGTGTGTGTGTGTGTGTGTGTGTGTGTCTGTCTGTCTGTCTGTCTCTGTCTGTGTGTGCAGGGAACCAATAATATCTCTGTATTGTCTACACACCCATGGCCACGAAACGCTGCTCCGTCTAACAGATTCTACTCAAACCCAGTCGAACACGTCTATGA
>NC_069002.1:15965077-15966224 GCF_001194135.2 Octopus bimaculoides
AGATTCTACTCAAACCCAGTCGAACACGTCTATGATCAAAGCCATGTCTGATGGAGCGATCAGCTATGTGTTCTGGGCGCAGTCCATCTAGGACCACGTTACCTAATGTACTCTTTTTACCTGTTTGCATATTATAGATATTAACCACGGATCTGGAAGGCGAAGGTGCATGGCATTTAGGGTTTGTTGCCTTAATACACACACACACACACACACACACACACATATGAAGGTACATGGCTTTGTAGTTAGAGCATCGGTCCCACAATCATGAGGAAGTGAGTTCGACGCTGCTCCGTCTAACAGATTCTACTCAAACCCAGTCGAACACGTCTATGATCAAAGCCATGTCTGATGGAGCGATCAGCTATGTGTTCTGGGCGCAGTCCATCTAGGACCACATTACCCAATGTACTCTTTTTACCTGTTTGCATATTATAGATATTAACCACGGATCTGGAAGGCGAAGGTGCATGGCATTTAGGGTGTGTTGCCTTAATACACACACACGCACACACACACATATGAAGGTACATGGCTTTGTAGTTAGAGCATCGGTCCCACAATCATGAGGAAGTGAGTTCGATTCCCAGACCTGGCTGTGTGTTGTGTTCTTAAGCAAGAGATTTTATTTCACATTGCTTCAGTTCACTCAGCTGTAGAAATGAGTTGTGACGTCACTAGTGCTAATCCGTACCGGTCTTTGCCTTTCGATAGCGTAGAGAGGGGAGGCTGGTATGCATGGGTGACTGCTTGTTTTCCATAAAACAACCTTGCCCGGATTCGTGCCTCGGAGAGGAACTTTCTAAGTGCATTCTATGGTCATTCATGACCGAAGGAAGTCTTTACTCTTTACCTTTATATATATATATATATGTGTGTGTGTGTGTGTGTGTGTGTGTGTGTGTGTTGTTGTTGTATCGCCAGTTGTTATGACGATACTTTTTACATTATAACCACTTAGTAACAATAAACTATATAATGAAGAAGCAGGGTAACAACAACGTAACAATCCAGCAAACTCTCCACGAACTATACACGAACCAACAAACGATATTTTGACAAACTACCAAAACGACACCTGACGACTTCCTGCGATTAACGCCTACTCTCTCTCTCTCTCTCTCTCTCTCTCTCTCTCTCTCTC
>NC_069002.1:15966361-15967639 GCF_001194135.2 Octopus bimaculoides
CTCTCTCTCTCTCTCTCTCTCACTCTTCTCTCTCTCTCTCTCTCTCTCTCTCTCTATGTATCTCATATTTTGATTCAATACCTTTTTTCTATCTCATATTTTGAGTTCAATACCTTTTCTGCCAAGGAATTACTTCTAAATGTTCAGTCTCTTTTTACGTTTTCTATTACTGCTCCTTCTAGGCCAACTCTCTCTTGGCGCTGGCACATCGAACATGTCGTAAAACACTTCCATTGGAATTCCGTTCCTTCCTTCCGTATGTCTAATTTTTAATTGATTTGGGTGTCATTTATGCTCCCATCGTTGGCCTTTTATTAAATAATCATGTTTCCACTTCTTTTAGTCACTACACCATCCTCCCAACCGCCTTTACCGTTCGTGTATATCTTGAAATTGATTTTGTCTCCCACGTCAAAATGCTATGTTGAATTTTTTTTCATTTTCTCTATACCGTTTTTTTTTTCGTTGACAACAATTTGTCGACGATCGATTTAATCTTAATTAGCTCTGCAAGCAACTCGCCTGAACTGGCATTCGGATTGGACGCTATTCTCTGCACCCTTAAGAATTGAGATAGCGCTTCGATATTTCCTAACTCGTTCATTGTAATTTTTAGTGCTCGATTAAAGTGTCTATGAATCGATCTGCTTGCCCATTTGATCTCGGGTGGTAGGGCGGGGTATAAGTGTGCTTGATTGCGTGCGTTTTGCAGAAATTTTTTAACTCGTATCCTGTAGGTGTGTTCCATTGTCCGATACTATGATATCCGGAACACCGTATCGAGCAGAAAGTTCATGCAGGAATTTTATTGTTGCCTTCGACGTTGGTTGACTGCAGCTACACACTTCCGGCCACTTGGTAAAGCTATCAACATTGATCAGTAGTACGCGTTATTCGCCGGTCCAGCGTCGTCTATGTACCCTGGACCACAGACTATCAGTCTCAGACCATGATTGGTATTTCACCGGAATGAGAAAGAAATGAGGAGAGTGGTCTTGGGATGTCCTAGAAGCAACAGCCAAATCTCCCTTAAATCACAGTTTTTCCTCTGAAAATATTAATTTTTTTTGTTTTAGTACCGACAAAGCTCCTCCCATAGATTTTAAATGCCAAAAAAAATTTCACGAAAATCGGTCGGAGGAGGATGGTTGGGGTGGAGTACAAGGAAATGAATTGATATGGTCTTTTTGGTCGGTAACTCTGTTTTTTCCAAACTCCTCTCCCCGCTCTCGCGGAGAAAAGTTTGCCTACAAATTTCTTTATAATCGAAATGTATGC
>NC_069002.1:15967741-15970805 GCF_001194135.2 Octopus bimaculoides
CATGTCTCCAAAGGTGAATTATTCAAACCCCAAAGAATTCCTGTCAGCATATGACTATGATACTCGCCACTACTTCTGCTCCTAATCAGAGATGCACATATCGTCAGCCATCAAGGGACAGGCTCAACTGGTTAAGGTCAAGCAACTGATAAGCACATCTGTGCTATTGAGCAGAATATTTGCTGTGACCCATCTTTTATACCAAGACAAAACAATGTACATGATAACACTTCCTGTCATTTAAGATCAAAAGCCATGAGAGCCACTGCCTGGTACTGCATCCGGGCATTTATTATTATTATTATTATTATTATTATTATTATTATTATTATTATTATTATTATTATTATTATTATTGCGATAAGTTTTACTCTACAACAGAAATACACGCTCGTGAACATCTCTACGATTGTGGTGTCGTGTGTGGCCTGGTATGAGCGTGTGTGTATATGTCCATGCATGTATGTTCTTGTATGTATACGTGTGTTGGCTTATGTGTGTGAACTTGTGCCCCAGGGCGCCTGTTCGTTGTAAGTCTAAAAATATTCGTAAATACGTTTACCTAAGAGAAATTTCGTCGTGACAACATTCTGTCAGCTAGAACCCCATATCCCTGTCACTGCTGATATCCACTTCAACGTCTCGTTTGATATTTCATAATATCCAATCATATGATAGGCTGGATTTCTCCAATTTCTTCAAATAATGTCTTACCCATACCCAACGTTGTTCGGGAGTTGTTGTTGTTGTTGTTATTTTTCTTTAGAACTTAACTTTTTATACCATTCCAGATATTTTCCAGTCATTCTAAACCTTCCATCTGTTTCTCACTAAAATTGGAACGTCTTACCTACAAAGCAGTTTACAAGTTCCAATGAACAGATCGTCAAATCTCTCTCGAATTCCACCTTCACCCTCTCAGAAGAGTTAGAGGCACGTTTGATAATATGATACTCTTCACACTATGCACTGTGACTGAGAAATAAAGGAAATAGGTCACCGGTTTATTGAAACACGTGTATGTTATCAAAGCATAACAATACTCACAGTGTATTGTATATTTCTGATTAAACGCGCGCGTACACACACTCACACACACATATCTATTTACACATGAAGGCGCATGGCTCAGTGATTAGAGCGTCAGGCTCACAATCATGGAGTAGTGAGTTCGAATCCCGTGTTGTGTTCTTGAGTAAGACACTTTATTTCACGTTGCTCCAGTTCATTCAACTTTAGAAATGAGTTGCGTCGTCACTAGTGCCAAGCTGTATCGACCTTTGTGCCTCCCTTGAATAACATCGGTGGCTGACTGAGAATTAACGTCGCTAGGTGAGGCTGGATGGCACTTAAACAGCATCGCTGATTGACAGGTAGGCCAAGGTAGCGATCTCATTCATAGTGTGCCCTCCTCCTGGTTCGAAGGCTTGTACCACCAAACAGCTGGTCGGTTCTAGATGCTGGAACTGAAACTAACATGACACTGTTGCAAGGCAGGTTTAGAGAGGGTACGAGCACTACGCACCCTTGCCCTCCATCGGTCAGTTGGAGCTTAGACAGTGTCACGTGACAGTTAGCTGGTGCTGGCTACAGGAGCCTACCTGCGAGTATTTAAAGGTAAATTTAGCAGTATGGTCATTCACCCGCTGACATTCGTTGACGCTGCATCGAAGAAACCGAAGAACAAAACAAAAAGGAGAAAGAAATAAACGCACTCAACACCAGAGCTAAAGACACCTCCGAAAGGGAGGGGGGCTCGCCATATCGAAAACGGTAGAAGAGTAGGGGCCGAAACCGGACGTGGTTCCTCCTGATGATGTCTTTAGCCACTGGATCCTCTAAAGGAGCTGTTGCGGTAGCGAACCTCGAAACGTGGTTGGAATTTCTGTTAGTCTGTCATGGCTCTTAATAGTTTTATATTTTATATTTCTGTCATGGCTCACCTAAAGTCAAATAAAAAAAACTAAAATTTTAATGTTTAGGGGAAATTTTGATTTAAACTATAATAGAAATATAATTAAAGAGAAACCATGACTAACATATGTGAAGGAGAAAAATAATAAATTCAATTAAAAAAAATACAGTGATGAGGCAAATCTCGTAATCAATATGAATAAAAGATTTTCCTAAATATACCAATGTCACAAGGACCCACTAATAATTCTCGATGGCCCACTTCAGGGGAAAATGGTCCGCCTTCATCATCACCAATTTATTGATGTGTAAAGCCTACCTTTTCTCCCCCCCTCTCTCTCTCTCTCTCTCTCAATCTCTTTATCTCTCCAAATATCTGACAGTATATTACCATCAGAAATTAATACTTCTACATTTTTGTCACTGATTCTGTTATTATTTCCGTCATTGTTACTGTTGTTGTTGTTGTCGTTGCTGTTGTTGTTGTTGTTGTTGTTATTGTCCTTCTTGTTCTTGGTGTTGATGTTAACAGCTAAAGATATTAGTTTCCTGTCACGTAAACCGACAGATATTTCATATTCAATCTTTTCTCATTTATTTATTTATTTATAATTTCTCTCTCCCTCTTTCTCCGTCTCTTTCTCTCTCTCTCTCTTTCTCTCTCTCTCTATCTATCTTCAATCAGCGTAAGAAAAGCCACCACCACCACCACCACCACCATAGCCCGGACCACCAACCTAATACTGTTACTTTGATTGATATTATATACCATCTTACTAAACAACTGTTCCAATAATAATTGGGATACATCAAAATGGCGGCCATATGTCAACATTGATTTCCAGACAAGAGTTTGATGTCGATATTGTCACTTGTGTTACATTGGACTTGCCTTCGAATGGCAGCTATAAATCACCGCCTATTTTAGTCTCACTATGGCATGTGTGTGTGTGTGTGTGTGCGTGTATGTGTGTATGTGCGTGAGTGTGTGTCTGTATAAACAAATACGTGTTTGTGTGTTGTCTGTGTATGTGTATATATATGTGTGTGTGTGTGTGTGTGTGTATGAGTGTGCGCGTACATCCATATTTATCTATCTATCTGTATGTATGTATGTATGTATATATATATATATATATATATATATGTG
>NC_069002.1:15978868-15979470 GCF_001194135.2 Octopus bimaculoides
AGGTAGGTAGGTAGGTAGGTAGGTAGGTAAGTAGGTAGGTAGGTAGATAGGTAGGTAGGTAGGTAGGTAAGTAGGTAGGTAGGTAAATAGGTAGGAGGTAGGTAGGTAGGTAGGTAGGTGGGTGGGTGGGTAGGTAGGTAGGTAGGTAGGTAGGTAGGTAGGTAGGTAGGTAGGTATAAATTTCACTGGTAAAACTAGTTTTGTGTCTTTGCTTTACAGACTTTCTAAAGACAAGTGAAGAGAACAGATTACAGTTTTTGTACGTGAAGAAGGGAAATGAAGAGCTAAAATGGTAAGATTTGAATTGGTGAATGGCAGGGAATATTTATAGGGAATTGGGGACATGGATGGGAGGAGGGAAATGACTTTGCTCTGGTCCCCACGTATGGAGGTGAACGTAGGGAATATATGAGTATAATGAGACTGATTGAGATATGATTAGATGTATAATTAATTAATTAATTAATTAATACGAATATAAATTAATTCGAAAATCATTTAACTGCCTGAAAGTATAAAGAAAGGGATGAATGAATAAATAAATAAATAAACAGACAAATAAAGATTTGAAAATGTGAAACTGCAAGGACGGGGATTTCAAG
>NC_069002.1:15979618-15980066 GCF_001194135.2 Octopus bimaculoides
ATATATATATATATACGCACGCGCAAACATATGTATACAAAAGTGGAAGCACATGGCTTAGGTTAGGGAGATGATTTCGAATCCTGGACCGGGCAAAGTGTTGTTCTTGTGCAAAACACTTCCTTTCCTGTTGCTCCAGTCCACTCAGCTGGAAAAAGTGAATGACTGTACGACAGGTTGGTGTCCGTTCAGTTTGGGGATAGGGAAAAATATATACGCCAAGGGATCCGGGAGACCGGCCTTATAAGCCTATTGCTCGGGAAGGACTTTGTTTTGTTTTTGATATATATTAAAATAAATAGTTAGATAGAGAAAAATAGATATGATTACATTCTCTAGTCTCGGGAGTGAATGGGAGCATGTATGTAATTATGGAGACATAGACACATCGAAATATGGAGAGAAAGAGAAAGATAGAGAGAGAGAGAGAGAGAGAGAGAGAGAGAGA
>NC_069002.1:15980076-15982965 GCF_001194135.2 Octopus bimaculoides
GAGAGAGAGAGAGAGAGAGAGAGAGAGAGAGAGAGAGAGAGAGCTAGGGGGTAGGAATATGATGAGATGCCTTGTTCTATAGACGAACGAGTAAATAACTAAGAAAGCATGTGGTAGACTAGGAGAGCGTTGATAGACGGGTGGATAGTTAAAGTGTAAGAGAGTGCAACTACAATGTTGGGTGTAATTGAATTAACGGTAAGACAGGAAATGGGTTCCAAAATGTTCATAAATCATTAAAATTATGCACTTTAGAATGAATAGCGTAAATGGTGAAACAAGGGTGAAAATACCTTTGAATTATTGAAAGGTATAATGAAATTTTCTGTGATTAAAAAAAAGTACAAACTTTCCTATTATTCCAGAATGGTTTCAGTTTTGTCAATATTTTGTCAATATCCTTTCAGGGCGGGAATGGACTTAATTTTCAATTTAGTGATCCATGCAGCTAAGTAGGGATTTCTGAAGGTGTGTATATGTGAATTGTATCTAAATTTAAATGCGTTTGTGAACTCGTACAAGATATTCCCAACACAAAATCTCATTTCCATTCATTCATTAGTTCCTATATATTTAGATTTATTCACTGAATTATCCCTCTCTTTAGCCACATTATTTTCATATTCCACAACCTCTTAACACTCTACACTCAGGCTTATGTAGTTATCCTTCACAATCCACTTTGATTTATTTATCTGTGAAGACACACGCGCGCACGCACACACACACACACATATAGGGGTAAATATAAAGGCAAACAAATTAGTCAAGTCGATAAATGAAAAATGTTAAATACATTTAATACAAAGAATGTACATATGTATCCCCATAAAAGAGGTCCGACTTACACAGAATGGAAATGGGATCAGAAATTAGGAGTTTTATGAGTCCAACAGCTGTTTCTGTGAGCCGGTGGTCCAAAATAATGCTTGTAGCCTTGATTCCATGACTGGATACAACCAGCCTCCGACTTCAGGGAAGAATGTTACATTTGAGGTGTTGACAGAATAGATATTAAGGATTGTACGGAGAATACCTGCTTATAACCTATAAACCTATAAATTATAAATGTGTGGTGGGGTGTATATATTTTTCTCTTTGTTTAATTTCGTGCTCTCTACATTTTTTTCCTCTCAGTCCTTTCCGTCGGAAGGCGTAGGCTCGAAACGTCAAAGACTTTTCCATTCTTCCCGAGTGTTAAACTTATACACATATCTTCGTCTTTTGTTTTTTTGTAAATGTTATATATATATATATATATATATATATATACATATATAGGATCATCCCATAAAGAATGCGATTTTTTCAATTGCATGAACTAAAAGTCGGAGGGGGAACGGGATGAACTACCTGCATCAACTTGCTATAAAAACAGGTAGTAATTTTACCTTGTTCTTATTTTTAGTGCAAGTCTTGAAGAGTGCAGTTCGATTTTAATAGTTATATTTTCGAAGCTATAATGGGAGTGACAAAGGAGCATATTCGACATATTTTGCTTTGTGAGTTAAATAAATTCAGTATATGGAGATCGGATAATGAGCGCAAGCCAGTGTCAACGGTGGTTCCAAAAATTCCGAGATGGAAACTATAGCCTAGAAGATGAGCCTCGTCCTGGAAGAACTGTAGAGCTCGACGAGGACATCCTGCAAACTCTGGTGGAACAAAACCGCATCGTAACTGTTGAGGATCTAACAGAGAAGCCTGAATTTGGACATCCAACCATTCATCGACATCGGAAAAGTCAGCAAATTCTGTTGCAGGAAAAAAATGAAGGATAAAAGCAAAAGAATATTCTCCAGAGAGGATAAAATATCAAAAATAAAGGATGAAAAACAAAATTATGAGACAAAGAAAGATGCTTCGAATGGCGGCGCGGAGATATGAGGTACCAGAAATGGCCTTGGCTGTGTTTCAATCATTTGACTGGGGCCATGCTGGAGCACCGCCTTTAAGGGTGTCACTCGAAGGAATCGATCCCAGGACTTATTCTTCATTAGACTAGTACTTATTCTATTTGTTCTTTTGCTGAACCACTAAGTTACTGGGACATTCTTTTCTACTCTAGGCACAAGGCCCGAAATTTTGAAGGAGGGGCCAGTCGATTAGATCGACACCAGGACACAACTGGTTCTTAATTTATCGACCCCGAAAAGATGAAAGGCGAAGTCAATCTCGGCGGAATTTGAACTCAGAACGTAAAGACAGACGAAATATATGTACATATACATATATATATGTATGTATATATATTTGAATACGTAAATGTCGAACGATGAAAATGAGTGCTCAACACCGCATTAGTGGATATAGTTTCTTTATTTGTTAATTAAGGCTACCATTGGTTTTACGTTAAGAAAAGTAGGAAAATAACCTAGGGTCTTAACAATTTTTCAAGTTGATGACATGGAGAAAGGATATTTTCCTACTCTTCTTAACATGAAACCATTGGTGGACTTAATTCACAGATAAAGATATATTTAGAATCAGTAGGGTATATAATGTCACTGGCTAAAATCAGAGCCAAGGCTCCAAAATTACCGTAAACTCACAATAAGGATACACACGAGCGAATCAATGAACATATGAGAAATAGACTTACCTTTGCGTTAAATACATCTGGAAGTAATGTATATTTCATTGCAAATTGATTT
This sequence comes from Octopus bimaculoides, assembly GCF_001194135.2. Taxonomy (NCBI): domain Eukaryota; kingdom Metazoa; phylum Mollusca; class Cephalopoda; order Octopoda; family Octopodidae; genus Octopus; species Octopus bimaculoides. The sequence goes on from NC_069002.1 coordinate 15,982,731, forward strand.
CACCCTCTGTATGACCAACATACTCTGGGATCTTCAGTTGAAAATAACATTTCAACACATATTTCTAAAATATTCACTACATTAGCTCGTGTGCGTTACTTATTATTACTGGTGATATCATCAAATTTTGAATTTATCCACAGATGATATGAACAGTAGTGACATATAACTTCAAATCTCAGTGCTTGAATATTTCATTTAGATATATATATATATATATATATATATATATATA
>NC_069002.1:15985792-15986789 GCF_001194135.2 Octopus bimaculoides
ATATATATATATATATATATATATATACATACATGTATGTATGTATATATGTATGTGTACGCATATCTGTGTGTGTGTATGAATATACGTAACTATTTAAGTTTTGAGTATTTCCTAGTAGTAAGCCGATGAAGAACGCTCGCTGCCTATGGCTACCTGACGTCATCCTCGGTATTTACACGTTCGTCGCTGGATCTACCTCTGGAATTCCTCGGTGTACTTCGAGGATATAGCAAATGACGCAGACGGAAAATGGAATATACGAGAAAACCTTATTGCTCACAACGATCGTTTTGAGGAATTGGGAGGGAGACGGGAGGAGGAGATAAGGTCATGGATAGTGGAAGACATAGTCTGTTGGTAGTTAGGCGTGGGGTTGGAATGGTAACAACAGACTGTAGTGAGGAGGGGATGGATGAGTTAGATGTGGGCGAGATGGTGGGGTAGTGGAAGTCTGGGTGGAGAAAGAGGAGTAAGTGCTTGAGTGGTCGGAGTAACGGAAGGATTGGGATGAGGTGGAGGGGAGTTATCGGGGAGGGGTGTAATGGCATCGGGTGTGACAGAATGAAGGAGTGAGTGGAGTTTACGTTGTTTAGTGCGAGCGAGTAACTCGTGGAAAATATGATTTAAATGGATTATGAAGCGTAGAGTGGAATGTGCAAAGGAAGGTGAAAGAGAGGAGAAACAGGTGGAATAAGCGAGAGGGAGAAGGCGATCGAGGGTCAGTATTTTGGAGAGATTGGAACGAATGGTGGCATGTATAAGGTGGTAGGAAGTAGTACGGAGTATGGCAGAAGCAGAGTGGAAAGTGGGGTGGAAATGAAGGCGGAAACCTTTGGGGATGAGGTGGTGTTGAGGGCAGCGACTGAGAAAGGAAACGTGCTAGAGAAGCGTGTTTTTTTGAAAATCAGTAGGGAAAGCTTAATAGAAGATTACATGAATATATATATTATATTTATATGTATATATATATATATATATATATATATATATATAT
>NC_069002.1:15986839-15988175 GCF_001194135.2 Octopus bimaculoides
GGGGGGGGGGTTAATATATATTATATATGGTTATATATGTTATATATATATACATATAAATGTGAGTTCGTGATTATATATTATATATTATATTTTTTATGTATTTCTTTCTCTCTATATATATATGTATAAAGATGTGTGTGAGTGTATACATAGAGATGTGTGTATACATATGTACATATCTATATATATGTGTGTGTATATATATATATATGTGTGTGTCTATGTATATATATATATGTATACGTATGTGAGTGTATGTAAGTGTATGTATATATCTATATATATGTATGTGTGTATAAACATACACCTATAATATGTTCGAAAGAATGCAAGTGGTAAGTAATATTACAAGTCGATGTGTTTTAACTCTCATTACAATATTTCGGGGATAGAATCCGTTCTTCAGGAAATGCGTTGTTAGTTGATTTTCCTTTTCTTCATATCCATACACAGACCTACCTACCTACCTACCTACCTACCTACTTACCTCCTACCTACCTACCTACCTACCTATATACATACATACATACATACATACATACATACACACGTACATACATGTACATATGCATATGCAGGTCTGCACAAGGATGCCAACACTGCCCTATACAGGGTAATCAATGCCATAATTCATAACGACTGTTAGTAGAAAAACTGATTTAACAAAGTTATGACTAAAAATACAAATTAGCTTTAAAATAGAATTAAGGTGCTATAGTATTTATTCAAGCTGTTATTAATATATAAACCTGTAATTAATCAATTAAGAAGGTGTAATTATAAGAAGGATGAGTGGTTAAGAGAATTTAAATGTAAATAAAAGTTAATGAATATTTGATGCCCGATTAATTAATCGTCGGTTCTCAGAATAAACTAGGACCTAGTTATATTGAGTGACATATTAGTATTATTATTTGAATTTAAGGATCCTAAGAGATATTATTATTACGTAATTTTTATGCTGTCTCATATTACCCACGACTTTGTGAGCTTATGCGCCAGTATACATACATACATACAATTATACATGCATGCAGTTAAATTTGTCGGGTTTATGTGCCTACTAAATACATACATACATACATGCATACATACATACATACATGCGGTTAGCAGGCCGAAACTTCGAATTGACTGTCAATATTATTTTTGTTAAAGAATACTATATGTGTGTGTGTGTGTGTGTGTGTGTGTGTATGTATGTATGTATGTATGTATGTATGTATGTATATAAGGCAAAGTAGGTAATGCATACGTTGAATAAAATAGATCGATAGCAACATTTTCCTTTTATGGCAAAATATGCGTCTCTCTCTCTCTCTCTCTCTCTCTA
>NC_069002.1:15988409-15989603 GCF_001194135.2 Octopus bimaculoides
ATATATATATATATATATATATATATATAATACAACAAAAACACAATAGACGACAATAAAACATTCGGACAGATAGACGATATAAAGGTGGACAGGAGAAGCAATTAGGACACCGAAAAAAACGACGGGTCAATCGTGGCCTTATATATATGCACACACAACTAGTAAACCCGAGAAAGCGGGATAGCCAATTACACCCACCCCAGTTGTCAAATAGTACTTTTCCATCGACCATTAAAAGATGAAAGGCAATGTCAACCTCGGTAGAATTTGAAATCAGAGCATAAAGACCACCAAATAATGCTGCTAAGCGTCTTATCCGATACGCTAACGACTGAACCAGCTGATTGCATTAAGTAATAATAACAATAATAAAACTAATATTAATAATAATTATAATAATAATAATAAAGGAGGGGTTTAACTTTAGTTTAGCAAGTATGAGTAAATATTTAGCCAGAACAATCGTAAACAAGTTCCAGATAGATAACAATATCCTCAAACACGCCCCATCCCCACCTCTTTCTTCTCCTCATGTTCATCTTTTCCCACATTCTCTATCTTCCTCGTGTTTCTCACCCACAACCATTTTTTTTTTCTAAATTACCCTAACATTTGTTTTAACAACAATATCAATTTCTTTTTCTTCTTTTAAACATAACATACGCCATCTTTACAGCCTCGTTTCCAGTGTTTGCAGTTGTTTGTTTTTGTAAAAGTCTTTCAACATGTCTTTCTTTCTTGTTGTTGTTGTTGTTGTTGTTTCTGTGCCTGGATTTACATATTTCCACATCTCTCTGTCTCATGAACTATATCACCACCTTTCTGTTCTTCTGTCTTTGTACATACGCACACGCGTGCACGCACAAACACACACACACACACACACACAGACACACACACACACAAGCACACACACACACACACAAGCACACACACACACACAGATACACATACAGAAACAAACATATACATATAGGTACAGGCATACATAACTGGCTGTGTGTGTATGTATGTATGTGCGTGTGTATGTGTGTGCGTATAGATTGGACTATATTGTATATATATATATATAAATAAATATATGTATATGCATGTATGATATATGTACGTTTACATATGTGTGTACGCATATACATACATACATACATACATACATATATATATATATATATATATATATATATATATATA
>NC_069002.1:15995827-15996681 GCF_001194135.2 Octopus bimaculoides
ATATATATATATATATATATATATATATATACATATATATCCCTCTTCCTGTCTTTCATTGTATATATATGTGTATATATACGTGTGTGTGTGTGTATGTGTGCGTATGTGTGTGTGTGTATGTGTGTGTGTGTGTGTATGTATATACATATGTGTGTGTATGACAGATAGATAGATAGATAGATATATAGACATACAGTCTGTAATACGACACATACGCAGTCTACGAGGTACGATATAATTAGTATTAATGAGGTATTTATCACCAAAGATATTCAATTTCTACAAAATGTTAATCACTTTATAGGGTCTCCTATATTAACCCTATATGACAACAGAATTAAATAAAAGCCAAATTCTGATACACAATATAGAGTACATATTCGTGAACATAAATCGTAGCAAGTCTTTCGTTATTAGATGTGCTGCATCGAGTGCAGCATCTCTTATCAAGCGATGTTTTAAAAACGGAAACACAGGATCCGTCTGTGAGCAGCTGTCAGTCAAGTGGATTAGACATAAATTTACTTAAGAATTAACTAGATGAAACTAATTTCGATGAAAATTTCCCTCAAGGTAATTCCCTTGGAATTAACTTCATATATATATATATATATATATATATAGAGTGAAGTGCATTGCCCCTTAAATGTGGCTGACCCCTAGGGGTGGATGTTACTGTTGCTTTTAGCCCCAGGAGGACATCTCCTCCAGCTGGCTTATCGACACACTTCTGTGTCCTGTTTGTTTTGCCAAGGGAAGTTATCCCTCTCATCGTGATCTGTAGCACGAACGGACCCGGGTTTCAGGATTATTTCCCTTCGTCAGCATCCGATAGCCACCGATCTGCGATG
>NC_069002.1:16002490-16003793 GCF_001194135.2 Octopus bimaculoides
GGAAAAGAAGATATAAGATTGCCAGGTTTTTGTCTCTCTCGCCAAGGTCAGCAGCTATCGGGCGCCGACGAAGGGAAATAATCCTGAAATCCGGATACTTCGTGCTGCAGATCGAGGTGAGAGGGATAACTTCCCTTGGCAAACAGGACACAGTCGTGTGTCGATAAGCCAGCTGGAGGAGATGTCCTCCTGGGGCTAAAAGCAACAGTAACATCCACCCCTAGGGGTCAGCCACACTTAAGTGGCAATATACTACACTTTATATATATATATATATATATATATATATATGTCATGATAGATCGATACCATTACACATTCTTTTTTTTTTCTCTCCTTGTTTCTTTCTGTGTTCCTCTCTGTGGAAGAGCGTAGGCTCGAAACGTTAAAGCCTTTTTCACTTCCAGAGTTTTATACTAATACATCTATTTGTTGTCTACACCACCTGTCTTCGTCTTATGTTTTTTTGTGAATTTTCCCTATATATATATGTGTGTGTGTGTGTGTGTGTGTGTAAAAGGAAAGCAAAACAAATTTTAAATTTTACCTTATATTTTTATATTTCGGGGTTATGACTCCTTCTTCAGGATTTGCGGAAAAGCTTAGGGCATTTCCATGTGTCCTGAGGAAGGGGTCGTAACCCCGACGTATAGAAATATTAAGTAAAACCCCAACTTTGTTTTGTTTTCCTTTTTACTTCTTCTATTGTTCAGGCGTTACCCAAGAAGCCTCTTTAATGTAATATCACACAATGATTCACCAAGACTACGCCACTTTGATATATACATACACTCGATAAGAATACCCAATCGTACTACACGTCTTTTCACCAGTGTACACAAATGTTTTGTGCTTGTGTGTGTGTGTGAGTGTGTGTTTTGACTGAACACCTTATGCACACAGATTACTACTCTAAATTAAGAGTTTATTATTTTCCTACGATCATGGTAGCCTCGCCATTTTTGGAGTAGTGATCTGTGAAGATGCAGGTTTGAATAAATCTTATTCCACTCTATCTTAAGTTTATTGGGTACTCGATCACTTTATCGCATCCACAACTATGTTATCGTCCTTTATGTATGTGCGCGTGTTTACACACAGACACATGCATTCACACACACACACACACACACACACACATACACACAAACACACACACATACACACATACATATATATTTTTGTTTGTGAGAGAGCGTGAGTTCTTATAATGATATGAAAACACCTACATAACCATATTTACACATGCACACTCTTTCATATATATATATATATATTTCATATATATATATATATTTATATA
>NC_069002.1:16004040-16004981 GCF_001194135.2 Octopus bimaculoides
ATATTATATATATATATATATACACATACATACAAACATATATATATCACCACTTATATACGTGTGTACATAATTGTTTCTCGATTCCGACGCGGAAACATGCTGTAGTCATCCATCAAGACCGGGATAAACACCAACTTTCGCTGTCTGATAGCTAACATCAAAGTTGTCCTCTCCCATACCACCTCCTCCTCTTCCTCTTCCTCCCCTTCCATATCCTCCTCCTCCTCCTCCTTCTCCCTCTCCCTCTCCTGCTATAAGCTCCATAAATACCTGATACTATCTCAGTTTAGTGGGTTATTAACACAGCACCTGATATCACCCTACAACCAACCGTCATCTCTCCCCCAAGATAACAATCCGATCAACTCATATGATGTTCCAACGCGTCATTTTCACTTGAGAGTCTATTCTATTCACAATATTTGTGCTTATACATTTTTGCAACCACGTGTGTGTGTTTATATTTATATAGCCATAATGTGTGTGTTTCTATGTGTATTTATATATACAGATGTATTAGCTTCCGTTAATGTCCGTTGAATAAAAACAACCGAGAGGAAAACCGTTAATGTTTGAAACGGTTAATAATTTGCACTTTATTGTTTTTCTTTAGCATAATTAGCTCCTCAGTGATTATACACACACATACACATGCAAACACACATGCTCACACATACATACATGCACAAACACACACATACTAATGTATATAAACATATACATCCTTGTGTGTATTTGTATGTCTCTGTGGAGGTACACACACACACACACACACACACACACACACACACACACACATATATATATATATATAAGTATGTATATATAAGTCCTGGGGTCGATTTACTCGACTAAAGGCGGTGCTCCAGTATGGCCACAGTCAAATGACTGAAACAAGTAAAAGAGTAAAAGAGTAAAAGAGAGTAAAGAGTATATAT
>NC_069002.1:16005663-16007072 GCF_001194135.2 Octopus bimaculoides
GTTTTAAATACAAGTTGAACGAAGTTTAAGTTTAAAATAATAATGAAGATAAAATTAGTACATATTTAACCGGTGTAATAGTTAAAGCTATACTATTTAAAGCTAAAGACGTTTATTTAATTATGATTAAAGATCATATATATATATATATATATATATAAATATATAATTAAACAATAGGGTAAAAAAATTGGATATTAATAAATATCAATTTAATACCAGGTAACTAGCACGGATATTTTCGGTAAGAAAATGTTAATTTCGAAACATATGTTTACAGATAACTGTATTTTTTTGTGTAATTTTCACTGGTCTTGCCCGCTTTACGTTTTTGTTGCTCCGCTAAATTCACTTTGAGAATTATTCGGTCTTAGTGGACACATGACATGTGATCTTCTTCTAGCACATTAGCAGTCCACCTAATGGCCTCCTTTATGTATACTCGTATATATTTTTATATAAATATATATATATATACATACATACATACATACATACATACATACATGCATACATACATACATATATACGTATGTATAAGCATGTATATCTGTAACAATATGTGTATATATGCATATATGTATGTATGTCTTTGTGTACATGGTGGCTTTACGCTCTTACGTACTGCAATTAAGTGGAAAATATAATGAATCCCGTTAGAAAGGCGAAAATAATCACAGGTGAATATGTACGCGTTGCTACAAGAAACAGAATCTGTCACCTGATGTTGTAACTCGTGAAACTTTATAACGTGCGCTAAATATAGTTGCGATTGGATAAAGCTGGAAGCAATTTGGTTGTAAATATCCTCTTAAGGACAGTGCATGGCTTAGTGGTTAGAGTATTCTCGGCGACGCTTTATTTCACTTTGCTCCAGTCCACTCAGCTGGTAGAAATGAGTAGTACCTGTATTTCACAGGGCCGGCCTTGTCGCATTCTGTGTCACGCTGAATTCCTTTGAGAACTACGGTAAGGGCACACCTGTCTGTGGAGTACTCAGCCACTTACACGTTAATTTCACGAGCTGGGTGTTCTGTTGGTCGGATCAAATAGAACTCTTGTCGTCGTAACCGACGGAATGCCAGTATGGGTTTCAATGTATAAGGGAAATTGTAAAACTGATTATGCATATTATAAGTGTGTGTCTGTTCATATATATCAGGAAATTCCTTGTTTTGTCAAATACATTCCTCAAACACTACGAATATCCGCAGAGTGTTTACAGTTATAATCAAGAATGGAGTGAACAAAGCTTTTTATTACATGAGATGAAATTCATATGAAACAAGTCTCAATTGTTTCATCTGAATTCGATCTCATGAATATTGCTATTTTACGCAAAAATATATGCATCTGTTGACACACACACACACACATGTATGTATGCATATATATGTATATATATATAT
>NC_069002.1:16007609-16010556 GCF_001194135.2 Octopus bimaculoides
ATATATATATATATATATATATATATATATATATATATATATATATACACGCACACACACATGCACACACACAGAAATATACACATATATATATATATACACACATATGTATATATGTATATGTACGCATATCAGTGCAATACCAAAGAGGCCTCACATTTAACAGACGTTATGCCATGAGGCCAACCTGAGTTTTATCATCTTTTTCCTTAATATTATACTCAAACTAAACATCGCAACAGTCATTACTTATACCTCCCCCCTCTCTCTCTCCTTTCTCACCTCTTTCTACTCTCTCTCTCTTCTCTCTATCCCCCTCTCTCGCCCTAAATCATGTTCAATTCCACACATACCCCACGCTTGACGTGTTCACACATTCCTAGCCTCTATTAACGTCCTGTAATTAGTCTCCAGTTGATGAGAAACTAACTGTTACTACTGTCTTCATCTTTCCAGCCAGATTTGCTCCGCCTCCAAAAATCTAATTCGTCTTTAACAACAGAGCTTCTACGGGTTCCTCCAATCTACTCTAATAGCAACCAAATATCTATCAGATCACAGATAATCCATTGGATAATGAAGTCCCAGATAAATTATTTAATCTCAAAACAAATGAATCTCCCCCATCACACACACGTTAACCGATGTACAACTTTGTATATTTACTTAAGGATTTCCCTATTACAACTTTGGTAGATACAAAGCACAAATCTTCACTGAGGAAGGCATAAGGATTTCTAATTTAGTTTAAAAAGTAGTGATTTTTGAGGGAAGGGATCAGGCGGTTATATTGAAACTTACACCATCCCACCCCAGAACTTCACTGGTATTTTATATTATCGATCCCATGCGGATGAAACACACATTTAGCATCGGTTGTGTTTGAACTAAGAACTTAAAGAGCCAGGAGAAACGCGGCGAAGTATCTCTGCCGACCACCTTATTCTTATTTCTTTATTGCCCGCAAACTATTCTTATTTCTTTATTGCCCACATACAGGGGACAAACAAGGACAGACAAAGGGATTAAGTCGATTACATCGACCCCAGTGTGTAACTGGTACTTAATTTATCGACCCCGAAAGGATGAAAGGCAAAGTCGACCTCGGCGGAATTTGAACTCAGAACGTAGCGGCAGACGAAATACCGCTAAGCATTTCACCCGGCGTGCTAACGATTCTGCCAGCTCACCGACCTTACTGAGGAAATCATAATAAAACCGAAACTATCCGGATATGTCTCACCGACTTTCCGAAATATCGTGTTCTTTACCCGATATACTAACAGTATCTCGCAGTAAATTATCCAATAAGTTATCTCTTGTGTGGGTGGAGTGAGCTTTTGGCTGTTATTTCTCACATATAAAGCCAGTACGAAGATACACCCTCATTATATCACTGAGGTGTCTATTTGTCCAGTTGTTAAAACGGTTAAGAATTGGACAATAAAAGATATAATCCCTAAACTGGAAAAGTCTTGAAATACTAACAAACATATGTTTAACTTATGTTTGTAGCAAATGTGGATTTATGTGTGTGTATGTATGTATGTATATATGGATTATGTATGTATGTATATATATATGTGTGTGTGTGTGTATGTATGTGTGTGTGTGTGTGTGTGTCTGTGTGTCTGTGTCTGTGTGTATACGAGGGTACACGCACTTCTCACATGCACGTGCATACGTATACATGCTTTATAAACGCCCTCACATTCACACACACAAACATAAATACGTAGAGAGAGAGGAAGAGAGAGGTGGAGACCGGTGTTGCAGAAACAGAAAAACACTATATTCATAGTTATATATTAGTTCTGTTTTATCAATTATATACCCTGGACAATAAGCTACCCCATTAGTATTGGGCTATCTTTAGAACCGACAACAATAACAAACTAATTATGTATACGCATTCATTAAACTCTTAGATTTCAAAGCAAATATTTAAATGTAGATCTTTTTAACATTACCGCCGTCACAAACTTTTTAACCATTCACAGACCCTCACGCACCCCACACATACACACAATACAAAATATACAAATGCTGCTATAGTACCCGGCAAAAATGACGGTGTTTATTTCAATATTTCATAATATTTCTGCTGCAAGCCTTCTATCATTTGCCTCTTGTGCAGTTTGGTTATGTTGAGGGCTTAAATTATCCTGGAGGGATACTCACTTGTACGGACTTTCAGAACCTTAGTTGAGTACTGTCCAGTTTGGGAGCAGATAATAATCTGTTGTTTGCTTGCTTGTTTGTTTGTTTGTTTGTTTGTTTGTTTGTTTGTTTATTTGTTTTTGTCTTTTTTTTGTTTTGTTTTGTTTTTCTGTCATTTAGTTGAAAAAGACAAGATTACTTGACGCGATGAAGAGGATGTTCTCAACGTTTCAGAAGTTAGATTTGGCTGGAGATGTTTAGGCTGCTGGTAGGTGAATGTGGGGTGCTGTAGATTAAGAACGAATGTCAGCTGGTATCATCTGCATAGGGGTGGGCGCTTTTGGAATTGAAGATAAGTCAATCATTGAATGACAAGAAGTAGGTTAATGATGTACCGGAAGTAAATCATTGATATGCAGGAAGAATAGCGCGGGTATAGAAAGCTGCAACGGAAGACTGAGGTACATTGGGGGTCTATAGAGTATGGATCAGAAATCATTTAGGAGACATTGCGATTGTACGATCTGACGGGGAACCACTGATCCAAAGATCTAGAGACGGGTGGAATCAGCTTCTCTGATGTTAATGGCAACAACACTTTTCTTAAATTTCTCGTGGTTCAGAGTTAGATGGTGAGGTAGGGGGGGGTCTTCATTTGATCTGGACTCACGAAATCTGTATTGGTTGTCATTAAAGAGGAGGAGACAGAGAGTGAGAGAGGGCAAGAGAGGAGAGAGCGAGCAAGAGAGGAGGGAGAAGGAAAGAGAGGAAAGATCAGGGGAGAGAG
>NC_069002.1:16012736-16015355 GCF_001194135.2 Octopus bimaculoides
ATATATATATATATATATGCATATATATATATATGCATACACACACATACATACACACATACATATATACATATATATGCATATATATGCATACACACACATAGGCACACACATCCTAGAAGCCTTCAAAGTCTCCTGGGAATCTCTCCTCTATCTTCTGTCAAATTTGGTGCAATCAGCTGGTTCCCTTGTTTCCTTGTTTAGTTCTCCTTTTTTTCTCTGTCGCTTTTATTTCTATATCTATGTAACTGTTCTTGCTGTTATTGTTGTTTGCGTTGACGTTGTTGTTGGTGAAGGTGGTTATGGTAGGGGAAGTGGTTTTTCTTTCCTTAAACTTCCGTTAAAAGCAAACAATCTTTTTATTATTTCCTATTTTATTTTTCTTACAATTATTTTGTATTTCTTTATTTGTTGTGTGGGTGGTGGATGTGGATGTCGAAGAAGACGGATACGATGCAGATTCAAGTCTGGTTTGAAGAGAATATCTGTGTCAATCACTCAAACAATCAATTAGGCTTGCATTGATTTCGATGAAACGAATGAATATCATGGAAATCTCAGTTTGTTTCCAATGTATTTGGGCTTTTGTGATGATGTAACGAGATCAACAACACCGCCACCAACATCACCACCGTTCCACCTATGACACCATTACCACCACTATCACCACCACCACCACCATAATCATCATCCTCATCGCCAACAACAACAACAACAATATCCGTATTCCTTTCTACATGTTTAAAACACAGATTAGATGTTGTCTACAGAAAAGTAAAAATGGCGTCTCCTTGTCCATCCGAACATCCTCTGACAGGAATAATGTTTTGAAATGCTATGGGGTTGTTCAGTGAGAAGAAATACCTTTAATATGGTTCCTGATAACTCCTTTTCAGAATAGATTGTTTACCAACGGATCCCACTTGACATCCATCTCTCGCCTGGAGACCCACAAATTGTCTGCGTAAGATGGTTGCACCATCTCCTGGGTAATGGCGGGACAGCCAGACCAGATTGAAGGTAACCAACAAAATTTTCGATTAAATATAAGGACCAATAACCCTTACACATTATAAGACGGGGTTTTCAGTGGTCTTTGCAGAAGAAACCCACTAATAAGCAGTCAAATTTCAACCGTTAGTGATAGGGGATCTCTGGCAAATTCGCTGTGGGCTGTGTACTCCAGAGTATACAGAGACACACAGACCACATTCTCATTTCTCTGTTATACTTCTAGTCATCCCGCTCAGCCTTGTTACTGGTCCAGGGAGTCAGCGACGACTGAATGATTTTGGTCATCCACAGTATTTTCCAAGGGATGTCGGTTACACACCAAGTAGAATTGATACGCCACAGATTCTGAAAAAATATAATTTAAGGGCCTTAGAAAATTCATATTAATGTTTGAACAGTTAAAAGAAGAATGCAATTTGTTAAACCCGTAAATGAAATTTTAAATGTGATTCATCAAACAGTTAAGTCAATCATTAATCAAACAAATGATTAATTAATAGTTTTCGATATTTTTTTTCTTCTAAATATTTTTACCAGACATGATCTATGGCAACACAACGACAACAGCCGGAAACTGGACACTTTCTTCAGTAATCAGAGATTCCCAACTAGGAACTCTGATGACCAACACAACTGATTTTTCTCAATTAACGTCATCAAAATGCTTTTTAATTACAATAACCTTATTAACTCAGTATTTAAAAGCTTTATTGCTGGAACGGTTATATAAGACAGCTGTTATTGTTATTGTTGTTGTTGTTGTCTTTTTTTATGTGAAAACCATTTAGTATTCGGTCAGGTGAATAATTAGTAAAACGTTAACTAGACAACGTTTGATTAGAAACATTAACGCAAGCAATTAATTTGCTTTCTTTGATGTTCGTTTCTGTTGGCCTTTAATCGTTTTAATAATTTCTTTATAATCACGGGTATATTACCTTTGCTGTGGCACCACACACACACACACACACACACACACACACACACACACACACGCACACACACACGCACGATAGAAAATACGAGCAGTGGATTGGCAAAGTCGTTAGAATGCCAGATTAAATGTTTCGTATTATTGCGGTTCTCCACATTCCGAGTTCAAACGATGTCGTGGTCAATTTTGCTCTTTAATCTTTCCGGGTGTATAAACGAATTAATAGTCCAAGACGGTGGATTGACGGAATTTCTAGAAAGTTGGATGGGAAGTCGTGTGATGTCTGTTACCATCCTATACATTCTGAGATCAAATTCAGCCTCTTGTCACCTGTCACGGGGAAAACGGTGATCGACGCGGGAATTCCTTAAACAAGGGACCAAATATTTTCATCTGTTGACTTTGAATGGTACAACGGCAGATGGCAGGAGAGAATTTAAGGGGATATTTAGGGTCTGTGCAAGCAATGATTTCGCCTCGGTGCTTTTATGTATAAAACGAATTCTCCGCAAGATCGAAAGTTCAAACGACGCTAGGTTTCGAAAACGGGAAGACGAAATCGTTGCCTGTGCTATTCCACACACATATATACATGCGCACATAAACTTTCATGCATACATACGTACATTCATACACATACATATATATAAATATATATACATATATATATA
>NC_069002.1:16019638-16021627 GCF_001194135.2 Octopus bimaculoides
ATATATATATATATATATACATATATTTACCCATATGTATGTCTGTATAAATACATATATATAAAGATGGACTAACAGACAAAAGTGTGTGTAGATATATGTGTGGTTTCATAAAGGTTGTGCATTGATATCTGAGTGTAGTATCTCTCTATTTAGCTATCTGTCCATCTATTTCTGTGTGTGCGTTTGTGTTCCTGTGTGTACATATACATACATATAAATTCGGTCACGTGCGCACACACACACACACTTACACACGCAGATGTTTATGTTTATCTGTGTGTATGTATGTACCAGTGTGTGTGTGTGTGTGTGTGTGTGTTTGTGTATGTGTGTTTGTGTGTGCGTGTGTGTATGCGTGTGTGTGTGTGTGTGCATGTGTGCGCGCGCGCGTATAAAGAAATCAAGAGATGATAAAAGCTATATTGCCTGCTTTACACGCGATGTCCAGTTTTGCAGGGATGAAGACATACCATCAAATATACACCCGTCCACCCATCAACGTTCTTATGACCGATTGGTCTCTACTAATTAATTGCCGATGGACATATTAAAAATGTCCTCATTGAAAACATGTCCATCATTAAATAGCGAAAGACGTGATAGAGTCACCAACCACCAGTCTTTAGAGTAACGTCTGATCACTTATGGAGGCGGTAAACTTGAAAGATCGCTCTTGTCTGGTGGCTGAGCTTTATTTCACTTTTAATTCTACGTCCCCTCCTTTATCTCGCCTGTATTATTACCGTACGTGTGTATGACTGGGTCTCCGCCAGATAAAACGATGCGTGTTCCTGTTGATCCGATCAACGGAACAGCCTGCTCTTGAAATTAATGCGTCAGTGACTGACCAAGTGACGGAGCGTATCCTTAACGTAGTTCCCAGAGAGATTCGGCGTGACACAGAATGTGAGAAGTCTGTCTGTATATGTACATACATACATACATACATACATACATACATGTTGTTTGTTTGTTGTTGGCACTCCGTCGCTTACGACGTCGAGGGTTCCAGTTGATCCGATCAATGGAACAGCCTGCTCGTGAAATTAACGTGCAAGTGGCTGAGCACTCCACAGACACGTGTACCCTTAACGTAGTTCTCGGGGATATTCAGCGTGACACAGTGTGACAAGGCTGACCCTTTGAATTACAGGCACAACAGAAACAGGAAGTAAGAGTGAGAGAAAGTTGTGGTGGAAGAGTACAGCAGGGTCCGCCACCATCCCCTGCCGGAGCCTCGTGGAGCTTTAGGTGCTTTCGCTCAATAAACACTCACAACGCCCGGTCTGGGAATCGAAACCGCGATCCTATGACCGCGAGTCCGCTTCTTTAACAACTGGGCCATTGCGCCTCCACATACATACATACATACATACATACATACATACATACATACATACATACATACATACATACATATATACATAATTACAGACAGACAAAAATCCGTAAAGCTTTCCAGAAGCTTATCATTTAATTTTACATGAGCATTTCTAGATATGCAACTATATGGATGAGAATACATACATAAAATAAAACATGCAGATCTGCATATATACATACATGCATACAAAAATATCCTGTTCATATTGCTGAAATTCCAATGAAAGAGCTTGCGATCGAGGTTTGAAACCGGCTCTTTCTCTATTGGGAAGAAAACATGAAATAAAACTGAATAATTACATACATACATACATACATACATACATACATACATACGACGTACGTAAGTACATAAAATCATACATATATATAAACATACATATATATTCACATCAATCATATATGTACACACAGATGTTTTATCTTGAATGAGATATAAATAGCAAATGAAATTTCGAGTAAATTCTTCCTGCAGAATAATAATGCATCAAAACAGAAGACTGAAAGATTTCACAGGAAATTTCAATCGCTATTTCTTTCTCATTCAAAATAAAACATCTCTATATAAATACATTTGATTAATCTGAAATTATGCCGTTGTGC
>NC_069002.1:16021867-16023454 GCF_001194135.2 Octopus bimaculoides
ATATATATATATATATATATATATATACAAACAGATTCTAAACAATACTTACTGTTCTCTTCCTGCCATTCCAAAGACACGAAAAATAATATCCCCTTTAAACTAGCAAGAAGAATCTGCACAATTGTCTCAAATCCTGAAACTCGCAATAAAAGACTCCAGGAACTAAAACAAGTACTACTTAAAAGACAATATCCATTAATGTTAATAGACAACGGAATAGAACGTGACAAAGCAATAAATATCGAAAGACTACGAAAACGAAAAATGCTCCAGGTATATCCAATAATCCACCATTTATTACACAACCTAAGAAACACAAAGGTTTACAATATTATCCACCAGAATATCCCACTACTAAAACAAGACCCAAGAATTAAGCAAGCATTCGAAATACACAAAATAATCAAAAGTAAAAGACAATCAAAGTCCCTCAAAAATTTCCTTACAAGTGCTAAATCATCTTCCACCATTCCTGCACCAACAGTCATAAAGTGTGGCCGCCCCAATTGCAGGACCCACACCAACCTTATTGAAGACACTACAAACAAATTCAAATCAGAACAGACTTTTACCGTAAAAAATCACTTTACATGCCCTTCAGAGAATTTAATATACGCTATCAAATGTCAAGGACGTAATGAAGATTAAATAGGTCAAACAGAGCTTACTCTAAGAAATAGACTGACCATTCACCAACAACAAATACGAGACCCCAGTACTAGCCAGATTGCACTGAGTAGTCACACAGACATAAGTGCAAAAAATAAGCCCCCAAATTCCAAGTCTTCCTACTCTACCTATGTTCAGCGAATACCACAGATTAAGCACGGATAAACAAAAAAATAATTTCATACAAAAGTACAAACCAAGACTTAACAAGCTTTAACAGAGTACATACACAAATCACACACTGATTCTGCCGCTTATCATGAGGAACCTACACAGCTAACAACCTAAACTCTAGTCCACTCACCCGCCAGACAGATTAAATTTGGAATATCTTGATTAAAACAAAACATGTTCACTCAATCGTGTCGGCCTTCTTTTTAGGCACAAAATATACTGTCACGTGACACTAGCGCACGGACATAGCGGGAAACGTACAAAAGGTTATAAACTTAATCATGTGTTCATTCTCTACAAACACTTGACAGAAAACATTCAGAGCATTGATTGTTTGGACTTTTTCAATTAACCGTGTCAACCTTAACTTATGACACCAAACACTGTCACTTGACACTAACACACGGACGTAGCGGGGAACCTAAAAAAATTTCTAAGACCAGTTATGTAACTATCCTCTACCAATCAAATCCTATTCAAAACATATACTAATTTGAGCCATGAACTCCCTATAAAAAAAGGGCAAACTTCAAACACTAGTCAGAAGCAAGACAGCTGCAACATAAGCCACGTCTTTCTATTTGAAGTTTTTGAAAATCGGTGCAAACTGCGAAACCGGTTAAAGCTTTAAATATATCAATAAAAGATATTTTAACTATTCCCAGTGCATTTTCAACTTCTATGTTTCCTATATTTCTACCCGTGGGGAATAAAATAACTTTGTTTTCGAAATATATATTC
>NC_069002.1:16023623-16028219 GCF_001194135.2 Octopus bimaculoides
TATATATATATATATATATATATATATTGTTGTATTTGGGGATGGTCGTATTGCCATTTTAGCCAATAAAAATACACGCACTATATATTTGGTGTTCACTTGCTTCAACTTTATTTTAACCGTGTTTCGGCCAGAGTTCTTTCGTCACACTTCTGTGATTTCATCAGTGGTCCTTTGCTGTCTTCTTTCTTTTTTGTGTGTCTTTCCTTACTAATGATCAGCCATTTTGTATTCCTATTGTATGTGTCTTTATTTGCGCATGCGTATATTCCTGTGTGTGTCTATGTTTAGTAAGTGTGTGTGAGGGATATGTGCCTGTAATATCAGTATCCCCTGTTTATACACGTTCGTTTAATTTGCTTTTATTTATTTTGCTCATTTGCTTATTTATATCTGCTTATTTTTTTCTTTGCTTTCTTTTTTGTATTTAATTTAATTTATTTTGTTAATGTATATAGTTATTTAGTTCCATTTAAATGGAACTAAATAACTATATACATTAGCAAAATAAATTAAATTAAATTAAATACAATTCCTGTTTAACAAAAAACTTGACGTAATAGAAAATTTCTGAGGGCATTTCTGAAGCCAGAACCATTCAAATTAGGTAGGATTAATTGTAAAAACCAAGAAACACTAAAATATTTTTCAACAATGTTACCCAGTGTAATCAGATGGAGCAATTTCTGGCGAATATGGTGGGTGGGGCATCGTTTCCCATTCAAACTGCACCAGCCTCTGGAATGTCACCTTCGCTGTATGTGGTCAAGCATTATCCTGATGGAAGAACACCTTTCATCTTGAAACCAAAGATAGTCATTTTTCTTCTAGCGTTGACTTTAATGACTGGTTGAGTGACCAAATCCAAGCATCTCTGCTACTTCTTCAACAGTTACGATGGGATTTTGTTCCAACAGGGTTTATAGGACATCCTCATCGAGCTCTACGGATCATCCAGCACGAAGCTTATCTTCTAGGCTACAGTTTCCGGCTCGGAATTTCTGGAACCACCGTTGACACTGGTTTATGCCTATTGTCTGAACCCCATATACTGCATCAATAACCCTTGCACTTTCCGTTGCGTTGTTGCCTTTATTGAACCCATGAAGCAAAATATGCCGAATATGCTCCTTTGTCACTTTCAATATAGCCCTGAAAAATAACTGTTAAAATTGAACTGTACTCTCCAAAACTTGCACTAAGAATAAGTACAAGGAAAAATTACTACCTGCTTTTATAGCAAGTTGATGTAGATAGTTTATCCCATCCTCCTCCGTTTTAGTTTATGGAACTGAAAAAAACCGCATTATTTACGGGATGACCCACTATATTCTACTTTCCTAATTATTCACCGTCTGACGGCTTATTTCTAAATCACACATTCTGTATCTGATTCTGTATCAAATCCACCAACAAGGCTTTAGTCAACCTGAGGCTACAGTAGAAGACACTTGCGCAAGGGGCCTCGCAGTGGGACTGAACTTGGAACCATGTAGCTGGGAAGCAAACCTCTCTATATGTGTGTTTGTGTGTGTGTGTGTGTGTGTGTGTGTGTGTGTGTATAAACTTACTGTTACATAACTAAATATCCATATATACACATGTGTGTGTGAAAATGCGCGCGCACACACATCCATCATACCCCATATTTATTATGAACTGGAAGCATCAATGTGAAGTTGATAATTGTTGTGAATGAGATATGATATTGAAGTAAGGTGTTCGCGATGGGGTGTGATGGTGAGCGGGCGATGACGATGAGGGGGCGGTTAGCTGCTGGCATTTCTCAGAAATCGGTACAGAAAATCATGATGTGTAGCAGATATTGTAAAGTCTCAACAGATGGTGTGAAGGGGAGGTTTGCTACCAACCAGGATAGGTTAACCACTTTACACTGAGTGAGTGGCGGATGTCAGCTGTCTTACGAGAACCACAACAATTGTTATAACAAACAAATGACGATCAACAACAACAACAACCACAACATCAGCAGTAGCAACAACAACAACAGTGATAACAAAAAACTGACGATCTACAACAGTAACATCTTGAACAATAAGAGCAACAACAACTGCAACAACACTGCCAACACAACTAGAAAACCAATATGGGAGACAACATGAAAACCATAAAAGGAAAATAATAGCTTTGGGGGTAAATTAATGATCGCTTGTCGTAAGGATCCCTACCTTAAAATATCAGAAGACTCCCTGTTGTGAGATGGAGCTTTATTTCGACGAGATCATATTTCATCAGATTCATGATACTTATCGTTGATCGTGGGGGCCTTCTCTTCGAAATTGTTTGAGAAACGTTCGCAGACACTCTACCCCACTGTCTACCCTCCACAAACAGGGGGAATGTTGTTCACTTGAACAATATTGTTAAACATATTTTTCTTTTAAATATAAGAACTTGTTAGTTTGATGAAGATTGTTAAATAAACACGAAACTCGACAGTTCCAGCTTCGTCCCTCGTGGGCCCAATTCAATAGTGAGACTAGGTGGATAAAGATATGAGTCGTTTATATATCATTCTGTGTTGGGGGTGCCTTAGTAATAACTGTCGAGCCGTCAACAGGGTCCAATTATCCTCTGTTATCTTTTATCTCTTAGTCAGAGAGGAAAGTCAGCGTTCCTAACCATTTTTAGAGTTTCCAAGACTGGTGGAAGAAAGAAAAGAAAAAACCTCGAACTGGAAGTCTGATCTGAAAGCTTGAAACAGAGTGAAGTCTGGTAAACTTAGCCAAGGACCAGATGAGTGTGTTAAACATAGACTGTTTAGATTAGTGCTGCCACCCAGGTAGGCCACGGCGGGATTTGAACTCACGATGTAAAAAACAAGAAAACAAAAGTATACGGTAAGACATCATGTCCAATGTCTAACGATTAGTTTAGTTCAATGATGCTATATTTGTCAGCACCAGAAGGATAAAGGATTATATTGAGCCTAGTGAAATTTGAACTCTAAATGCAAGGCACCGGAATAAGTAGCACATGACATTTCACCTGACGCTCTCACGATTTTGCTAATTAGCTGCCTCATTAGCTTTGTTAGTCTCAAGTTTTCTGTATTTGTCAACACCAAGATGAATGGATTCTGATGAATTGCTTAGTATCATACCGATTGATTAAATCCTCATCGTAATCTACCAAAAAGACCCCCCATGGGCTTAATTTCACGACGGGACTAAATATACAGGGATATGAGTCCATATATTTCTGCTACTTTTTGCTTTGACATGGATTGACGAGTGTTCACACCACTAACGAGCAGTGAAAGGATAAAATATAAATAATCTCGGGATAAGATGCTAACGCCTTGTAAACCATTTCTATTATATTTTGTTTTTATTTCTTAATCCGTTATATGAGATGTGTCGCGTCGATAAACTTGCCCAAGTGAAAGGTCTTTAAAGTGATAACAAGCCAAAAATTGATGTACTTTGCCTGATATCAGTTGTGTTAGGAAATGAATAAAATCAAAATAAAACAAAACCTGCTAACCTCGTCTCTTTCAGTAACACAAACAATACAACCCTTCCAGATATCATAAAATAAACATTGTAGTTCCCTCCTTCATGTACCTCAACCGGTTAAAATCCTCAAATAGTGGGCCTAGCAATTTCTAATGATCTTTCTGCAGATCTCATATATAACCTTAGCTAAAAAATTGTGTTCCAGAGCTTTTCTCTTCCTTCAGGACCAGAAAACCTCTTGACTCTGAAAATATCAAAAAAGAGACATTGGATTGCAACACATATATCTGGGACAGTGTTGCTGCTATCCACTCAAACATCGAAGACTGCATTCTAAAGAAGATCGCTTGATTCTAACATCTACAGTGCCTCTTTTATCTCCACAATAATCCGATGCTCCTCATTGTTTCTTGCTGTCTCTCTCCAGAACCACCCGATATCTCTGTATATTTTCTCACTACAATGATGTACAGAATAATAGACATGTCACTTTTGTATGCTAATAGTTAGCATAGCAAGGTTAATAGAGGCCGTTTGAATAGATTAAATTATTGTTGGACAATTTGAGCCTAACCTGTAGCGGGCTCTCGTCCTTTGTTGGAATGTAATGATGGTGATGAAGAGTGTAAAGGACCTAGTGAAGGTTGTTAAATCAAATGACAGATCAAGCCAACTCCGCAAGAATTCAAAAGAGGAAAATAAATTTAAGAACTTAATTACTTGGATTAATTAATAAAGAAAAGTAAATCAGGTCTTTGAGGTGGCAAAGAAGCATTAATTCCTTCTTAATTAGTCTTATTTTCTTAAAATTACTACTTGTCTTTGTTTGATATTTTGCACACAAAGGGATATTCGAAAAAATAATCATATGATTAAGAATTTATAGAGTCGGTCATTAAACAGATGATCAATTTGTTAGGTTTAATTAAGCTCTCTTTAAGCTCTTTTATTCTTGATTATACACTCACCCTCCACCAATAACAAAAATATACCTTACACTTTTTAAGGATTAAAAAATCCTATCTCTAACCTGCAGAGTATCTCCAAACACACAGACAGACACCATTACGCATTTATGAATATAGATATATTTATATATTCCCCTTTATCAGATATT
>NC_069002.1:16035396-16039329 GCF_001194135.2 Octopus bimaculoides
TCTTTCATTTGTGTATGTTGTATCCTATCTAGTTCATTGACTCCTAAATACTTATATGGTTGGCTTTCGTCTAGTTCTCTTATTTCATTGGCTTTATCTAGTGTTATATTGCTACTTTTAACTAATTTTCCTCTTTTCAGGGTTGCTTTGGCACATTTTTCTAATCCGAATTTCATTTCTATTTCCTTGGTAAAGCCGTGTACTGTCTGTAGTAGTGTTTCTAGCTCTTTGTCGTTATTATTATTATTATTATTATTATTATGATCATTATTATTATTATTATTATTATTATTATTATTGGATATCTTTAATATCAGGGCCCTCCGCATGAGGAGTGCAATGAACTGTTTATATTTCCGTTCAAAGGCCAGTGGCCAACTACAGCCATTGCTGACTAAGCACGTTCTGGACACGTCTTCTTTGATATCAGTTTTCACGAGACGCTCTGTGCTGTCGTCTAGAAGACATTAAATATTAAAACTGTTCCTGTTGTTTTTATTTATTTACTTATTTATTTATTTATTTATTTATTTATTGCATTTTCGTGTTACTGACTGGATGTTGTGATGGTCATGTGACGGTCATGTGACAGCCTTGCGCTAAGCAGGTCAGAGATTTCAATTTCCGGCGGTTCTGTCAACAACCCTTGACTGGTCCTCATTATGAAAAACAAATTATCGCAGCTGCTTCGTTCTTGTCAACAACCACTGAACAGCAGAGTCGTGACTGCTCAATGGGAGAGTTTGCCAGACCCTTTCCATTTATACTCCCACTTCCAGTGTTTTATAGGCGCAGGTGAGGGTTCTAGAATTGATCGGGGTCACTGGGTCCCTCTGAAAATATCATCCATACTTATTAATTTAAAGACCATTAAACCGTCCAATCAAAGAGAAATAGCAATTCTCTGGAATTGCACGGTACCGTCTTAAAAGAAATAAAGGACACATCGGATAATGTAATCTTAGACACTCCTAAAAGAAAAGGAAAAGCAACATAATCACGGTTGGGTTGGCTTTCTTCATAGAACTCTTGATCAGGGTATATCTCTGATATTGAATTCCCTACTCTGTCTTCAGGCCCACGGGGAGATCTTTTCACCGATTGAGAGTCTTTCTATGAGATGGGGTTGCTAGCTCGTTTCTCACCCCCACCTTCTCTATTTATGAATAAAGGGACACTTCACTGTCAGGGGTTTCTGACCCACGACTCCTCTTACTGGAGAGAAAGAGGGAGAGAAAGAGCGCGAGGCGGACGAAAAAAGCTTGGCCTCAATACTCGACTGGAACCCTATTAAAGGATGAGATTATTTTGAGGGGCGGGAGTGATTCGATAAAATCACGGCATCAATATTTAACTAGTAATTTATTGATCCGAAGGGATGAGAAGCAAAGTTGGCCTCAGATTGATTTAAACATGGAATACAAAGAGCCAGAGCAAATACCACAAGGCATTCTATCGACGTTCTAACGTTCCTGCCAAACCCTCGCACTTAAAAATAGTTTCAAATTTAGAGTCAAGGCCATGGACTCCACTACTTCACTGGTACTTTAGTGGTACTTTATTTTATCGATCACAGAATTATGAAAGCTAAGCTGACTTTTGCGGGATTAAAGAAACGTTACTAAATTTTCTTTCTTTTTCTTTTTTAGTTCGACTGTTTTTCTATTTTATGTATTTTTTTAATGGGATACGCTTTAAAAGAGAGAGAAAGAGAAAAAGAGAGAGAGAAAGAGAGCGAGAGAAAGAGAGAGAGAGAAAGAGAGAGAGAGAAAGAGAGAGAGAGAAAGAGAGAGATAGAAAGAGAGAGAGACAAAGAGAGAGAGACAAAGAGAGAGAGACAAAGAGAGAGAGACAAAGAGAGAGAGACAAAGAGAGAGAGAAAGAGAGAGAGAGAAAGAGAGAGAGAGAAAGAGAGAGAGAGAAAGAGAGAGAGAGAAAGAGGTGTGTGTGTCTGTCTGTCTGTTTGTCAGTCCGTCTGCCTGCCTGTTTTTTTTTTTTTGTCTCAGTCTGCATACACGGTATTACCAGAATAATTGTGTCTAATATTGGTACAGGGCATCAAACTTGAGGAAGAAGTTCATTTTCGATTACATCTATTCCAGAACTCGGTTGATTTTTATTTTACAGTTCTCAGCGAGATTTGAACACAGACCATAAAAAGCCAAAACAAATATTCTGAAGTATATTGTCCGACATTCTGACGCGTCTTCCAACCATCCGGCCTACAGATGAGATGATGCTGTACTCCAGCCAGAATGTCACTTCACCTCTCATCGGAGCCCCACGATGGAGAGAAGGATCGGAGTTCTGCTGTCTTATACTTGCACATTGTAAGTTAGTACCGATTGGCCGTTGATTAAATTGACTCCAGTACAAGATTCGTACGTTATTTCATCGATCTCCTGCGGCGGGGATGGAAGGTAAAGTAGACCTCGGAAGGGTTTGAACTCAAAACGTAAAGAGCCGGAACAACTACCACAAAGCATCTGATACTCTAACCATCCTCTCTGACCATACTCGCTAACCATACAGCCTCTGTAGTCGTCATATCGGTTTCAAATTTTGGAACAAGCCAGCAATTTCGGGGCAGTGCTAAGTCGATTACATCAACCTCAGTACTCAACTAGTACTTATTTTATCGACCCCGGAAAGATGAAAGGTAAAACCGACCTCGGCAGAATTTGAACTCGGAACGTATGGATGGACGAAATACCGCTAAGCATTATTTTGGTGTGCTCGCTGCCCTGTGTATTCGTAACATTGGTTTGTATTAACGATACATTCAAAGTAAGATCGACTTCGGTGAGATTTTGTCAGGGAAACTGAAACTGCGAAACCATAAGTGTTGCTCCGCACCATTTATACAAAAAGGCCGCGCTTCTCTACGATTATATTCACATTTTAATGTGAACGCCTGCAGACTGTTAGCGACGATTGAATAGTAGAATCGATAGAGCATCGACTAAAGTCTTGCGTTATTTAATCTGGGTCTCTACGCGAACGACTGCAGACTGTTTGTGGCGGTCGAATAATAGAATCGGTAAAGCATCAAGTAAAAAGTCTTGTAGTATTTTATCTTGGTCTCTACGTTCTGAGTTCAAATCACGCCGAGCTCAACTTTGTTTTTCATCCTTCTAGTGTGTCGATAAATAAAGTACCAATCAAGTAATTGAGTCAATTTCTTATCTCCCAGTTTACGGAATAGGCTACGCTATGCTGTGAGAAGGGACGCGATGGAAAATCAACAGCATCCCTGTTTCCAGAAATAGAGAAAAGTTCAGTATGGAATTAATAACTTTCTTTCCAAATAAAAACTGATATTTTACTGGGGCTTATGAGGGCAGAATTAAAAAAGAAATGAAGATATGAAAAATATCTACATGTCATCTTGATGATGTTTTATAACAGCCAAGCACTGAGGTCGTTATAAACACCAGCATCTCCTCACAGACAATTCCTGGTTTTGTACCAAACTGAGAAACCATCAATAACATAGCAGTATAGCTCTTCTCGTGTATTACTTCTGTAAATACCACTATTTACTGCAATCAATTAAATCAAGTGTAACGGTAACAAATATGAAGCTTGTATATTCGTGAGTCAAATGAAATCCTTATTTTCTGTGAAGCTATTTATCAAAAATATCTACTGACAGAAATGACCAACTTTTAACATTATTTGTCAGAACTAATATCCTCGCAGACATTTCAACATTCTGCCCCAATGAAGAAATACCGATTCTAGGCGTACCTTTTAACACAGCCCAAACATGACATACCCTATAACTTTATTCGACACGCATTCTCAGTTAATACTTCCTCTCATGCATGCATACATACATATACACCCACATATATCTATGTGTATATAAACACACACACACACACACTCACACACACACACATATATATATATATATATATATATATATAT
>NC_069002.1:16039415-16040052 GCF_001194135.2 Octopus bimaculoides
ATATATATATATATATATATATATATATATATATATATATATAAATATATATATACATATAGATAAGTGTGTGTGTGTGTGTGTATATATATGCACACATATACATTGTTGTATGTGAGAGAGCGTAAAATATTAACGTGTTACATTATGTGTGTTTCTGTTTATATACACACAATCCCACTCATATACACACTCGGACACACAGACACATTTTTGTTTGCCACTGAATCTCGCACCGCCACTCTACCCCACGATGCATGCAGGCTGGGTTAATCTGATAGTTTGTGCATTGCAAGCAGCACAAACCTGCTAACATTTGGAAACTAATAGACGGAAGTGATATTCTTCGTGAAAATGACATTTCCGGAAGCTTACGAGGCGCCATATAAAGCGTTTTGAAAACATTCACCAATATTTCTCTTAGTTTCTGGAGACCTTCGCCGAAGAATCGTCTTCAAAGACTTTGCAACGCAATTGAACGATGATTTCCGGTTCACTTTTGACAGTGGTCTCAACCAAGAAAGTTTAGTACACATACGCACTCATTCGCAGACACACACACACACACACACACACACACACACACATTCACATGCATACATTCATTCAAACACACATACATATATGCGTATGTATG
>NC_069002.1:16040253-16042522 GCF_001194135.2 Octopus bimaculoides
TATATATATATATATATATATATATATATGTATGTATGACAGTGAGGAGGAGGAGACAGAGAAGAGGGGATGAGATATTAGTTTCAAATTTTGGTACAGGCCAGCAGAATTTTGAGGAGAGGAGTTAAGTCGATTACATCGACTCCAGTGCTCAACTGGTACTTATTTTATCGACCCGAAAGGATGAAAATCAAAGTTGACCTCGGTGAAATTTGAACCCAGAACGTAAAGACGGACGAAATGCCTCTAAGCATTTTGCCTGGCGTGCTAACGATTCTGCCAGCTCACCGCCTTGAATGGAGGGAATATCGGCGACTAAAATTTAGGCAAGATTCTTTAGTCTTTTCGATTTTCATTATTTTACCAATTTCATTTATGGACATATCCACCTACAGTAAATTATGTAGTAGTCAAAGAGTGCTTTTTTTAATATATTATGGCCCAGAGAAAGAACACTACCAAAGTCAACGTAGATAGCATTTGAACTTTGATCATAGAGAAGGTTGCTATCAAACACCATATGCTACCGGCGTTCTTCTGATTCCGCCATATTAAACATTTCTTTCTTAACCCTTTAGCATTCAGGATTATTCTGTTAAATGCAATACTTATTTTTATTCTTCACATTGTTTTGAATTAATCTTGCATTATCTTGAAGCTTCAGGATTTTGGTGACCTGCTTGTTTAGTTTTAGAATGGCATTGTAGAGTTGGTGTAAGAGGCCGAATCTGGTTAATTTCAACATAAAATAGATAAATATTTTAGCCTGATATTGCCGGTTTGATTGCTAAAGGGTTAAACTACACCATAGGTCTAGCCCATGAAATAGACTTTATTTGCAAGAAATGGTTACTAAATTTCCCTCAAATTAGGGTCCTCCATCTTAGAACATGATGAATGATGTAGTTCTAGGTTCTTTGCACAAAGAGGGAAAAGACTGAATGGTCATGGCTGGATTGCTTTCGCTCATAGGCCGGCTCGATTGGATCTAACTGGAACTAAACAGCAACAACAACAACGACGACGACGACACCACTACCATGGGCTATATCTAACTGATCATACAGTCAGCTAAACATAGCAGCCAGATCTCTTTCTCAAGTCGCTTCTTACCTTCTTAAAAATAAAACACATTGGATAAAATTATCCGGAATGGTCTTTGATCATAAATCTGTCTAATGTTGTTGTTGCTGTTAATATTTTATTTGTAATTGTTTTTGTTTTTGGTTAACAGCCAAACAGCAACAACCACAACAACGAAACATTTCATTGGTTAAATTGTCTCTTCTGTTCCTGTTTCAATCATTTATTCCAAGAAATAATTCCAACAGAAGAACGTCTTTGAAACAGTGAAAGGAGTCAAGTTGGTACATTTTCAGGAGAAAGTGGACGCTGAACGTCAAAACTGTAAAATGGCGATGAGTTCTCTCTCGGTTTTTTGTCATAAAAGTGTTTCTTTGATATAAAATACCAACATATTTCTCATTC
This sequence comes from Octopus bimaculoides, assembly GCF_001194135.2. Classification (NCBI taxonomy): domain Eukaryota; kingdom Metazoa; phylum Mollusca; class Cephalopoda; order Octopoda; family Octopodidae; genus Octopus; species Octopus bimaculoides. The sequence continues at coordinate 16,041,742 of NC_069002.1, forward strand.
TTGCCCACCATATTAACATTCTTCTTGTTATTATTGTTGTTTCGCTTAGTATTACTGTTTTGTCATGTCTTAGTTTTTGTTGTTGCTGCTGTTGTTGTTGTTGTTGAAGATGTTGCTATTATTAATGCTTAAATTGTTATTGTTAACATTTTAGTGTTTCTTATTGCTGTTGTGGTTGTGGTGGTTGTAGTTGCTGTGGTTGTTGTGGTCGTCGCATCCTTTCATGATATCTTTGTTGGCACATTCATTCTTACATTTTTTCTTGTCTTTTCCTGTAATTTTTATGTTCATTTTGCTTTCTTCACCTCTTATAATTGTAATTGTCATCTTTAGGGGTGGTCGGCTTCTCTAATACATGTATTATCATGTGGTTCCTACACACACACACACACACACACACATACATACACACACACACACTCGCACACTCACACACACATACACACACATACACTCACACACACGTACACACACACATACAGACACACATATACAATACCAAATGCATAGTACATAGAAGCTCATACACCGCACACAAATTAAAACAATCACTCCTACACCCACCTACACACACACACACACACACACACACACACACACACACACACACACATGAACATACATATCCACAAACATTGTCCCTCATTATATATCTATATACGTGCGTGTGCACACGTATGTGTACGTATATATGAAAGTATATATATGTAGCCTGGTTTGCATCGGCTTAATGTGCATGGAGAGCTCAATACATATTGTAGAGATTATGTTTATATATATA
>NC_069002.1:16043361-16049359 GCF_001194135.2 Octopus bimaculoides
AATAAAGACGAATCAAGTTGAACTGGCATGTGTAGAGTGAAAGCCTCGAGGCAAGAACATAGGATATGAACATAAGAGATGAAAGTCATGAGAGAAGAATATAAGAGATGTTTCGCGGCTGGCAGTTGAGCCAAGAAAGATCATGCTTGGCCGAACACCGGTCACGTGAAAGGAAATGAAGGAGGTAGGGGCAGAGGGATTGAAGAATTAGGGGAAGAACCGGAAAGAAAGAAAATCAAAGGGACTTGCTTTCTCCCAAAAAATTTAATGCTCTTAGCTTAGATTTTTGGGGCCAGCCAGATTTGAACAGTTTCAAGTGTAACCGACCGAAACTGTAAGAGTGATTTGGAAACGTGACAGACGAGAGAAGACTGCAAATGACTCGTCACCAGACTTGCAGGAGAAACTCTATACAGTCTTTCGATCTCATTGAAATAGCAACCAAAGCTATCTGAATTCACCCACCACCGTCTTAAAAAGAGATGGACACATTAAATAATGTAAGTCTTAGATAATATTAATAAGAGGTGAAGGTCACGTTTGGATGCCTTTGATTATGTCTGTTTGATCAACGTCGAACGAAGGTTAAACAACTGAAAACTGTGCAGTTAAAGTTAAACAGCTGCACCGACATTTTGTGTTGTTGTTGTTGTTGTTATTATTGTTGTTGTATTGTTGTTGTTGCTGTTGTTGTTGCTATTGAGCCTGAAGCCAACCCTAATCCAGTAGATCTACAATTAACAACGACTCAGCTGCCCCTTTTCAGATATATTTTCTCCCATGACCCACTTATGGACGGGACGCTGGATCACATGAACAATTTTAGGGTCTTTGAGCCAGTGAGAGAAAATTATCCTCAAATCAAATATTTGAAAAAATGAAACTCACCTAAAAATACCCACAGACCGGATATTGTACTGCTCAGTCAAACGACAGATTAAATAGCTCAGCCATATAATCTCATGAAGGCGCATGGCTCAGTGGTTAGAGCGTCGGGCTTACAATCAGGAGGTAGTGCGTTCAACTCCCAGAGTCGGCAGTATGTTGTGTTCTTGGACAAGACACTTTATTTCACGTTGCTCCAGTTCACTCAGCTGTTGAAATGAGCTGCGACATCATTGGTGCCAAGCTGTATCGGCCTCTACCCTTCCCTTGGATAACACCGGTGGCGTGCAGAGTGGAGAATGGTATGCATGGGCGACTCCTGGTCTTCCATAAACAATCTTGCCCGGACTTGAACCTAAGAGGGTAACTTTCTAGGTGCAATTCCATGGTCATTCATGACCGAAGGGGGTCTTTACCTACATAATCTATGTTCTACCTTCTTTTAAGACAGTAGTTTGTGCTTTAAGCGAGAGATTTGGCTGTTATTTCCAGCAAGTTGAATACCGACATGACGTATGTTCTTTCCTTGGCTTTTTAAGACAATTGTATTGGATTTTAGAGAGATTTAACTATTATTCATAGCCCGACAAGCAATATCCGCTTGGCTTTCTCGTTAAATCGGTTGTTGTTTAGTTTTAGGTCATACCTGCTTACTCTCTTTTACTGTTTTACTTGTTTCAGTCTTTTGACTGTGGCCAAGCTGGAGCACCGCCTTTAGTCGAGCAAATCGACCCCAGGACTTATTCTTTGGAAGCCTAGTACTTATTCTATCGTTCTCTTTTGCCGAACCGCTAAGTTACGGGGACGTAAACACACCAGCATCGGCTGTCAAGCGATGTTGGGGGACAAACACAGACACTCAAACACACACACACACACACATATATATATATATATATATATATATATATATATATATATATATATATATACATATGCATATATACGACGGGCTTCTTTCAGTTTCCGTCAACCAAATCCACTTACAAGGCATTGGTCGGCCCGAGGCTATAGTAAAAGACACTTGCCCAAGGTGCCACGCAGTGGGACTGAACCCGGGACCATGTGGTTGATAAGCAAGCTACTTACCACACAGCCACTCCTACGCCAAAGTAAACTTGTGATCAAAGATGATCCAGCAGGGACTGTACCGTCGTTTTATTTTATACATTGTTATTTCTAGCTCTATATTGTACAAGGAATTCTTTACATTTTTCTATGACAATAGGACGTGATTTAAGGGACATTTGGTGGATATTTTTAACAGATCAAGCTACTAAAAATAGTGAGTTTCAGTAATAAACTGCTGCAACCCCTGTACGATCCAAGAACAAAAAAAACAAACTCGGTTGTTCAAGAAGAAACGCGTATTTAAGACCAGCTCACTAAAATCTCATTAACTCCGACTCCCACTACCATAAATTAGTTTTTCTTGCGTTAAATCCATTCGCATATTTCGTGGAATTCTCATTAGAACGAAGGAGAATATAAAACTAATCCTGCTCTCAATTTATGAAATGTAAAATTCTTGGCGGATGTCTCGCCTCCATAATCTCACCTAAACGAGGTTGAATATAACAACTTAAATTTTGATCAATTTATGTTCAAGCGATTTAAAAATTCTGAAATTAGAATTCAGTGAGGAAGAGGCGGTAGATTGTAACCGTTCAGAGACAAACACTTGGCGAAAATAATTCTGTTTACTACTTCTCTTTTTACAGTTCCATATTTAAGAGATGAGGAATTATGTACATTATTTACATTATTTACATTTGACGGATATTTGTCCTCATCTTGTTTGTTGTTAGCACAATGTTTCGGCTGATATACCTTCCAGCCTTCATCAGGTGTCTTGGGGAAATTTCGAACCCGCCAAATGTAAATAATGTAAATAATGCTTCTTCATTTTTTATTTCAGATATTTGATTAAATTCCTGCTTCTTGAATGAAAATCTTCACGCTGCTTTTTTGAGATAACAGAAGAGACATTTCCAATGATCCATCAGTGATTCCGTCTTGTTTTTCCATCTACAACGTGTCCGCCAAGCAAAAATCTAGTTTCATTTGAATTTGAGGTCCCCCTGTTGTCGATACTATACTTTTTGTAGTTGGAAACAAATTGTTTTATAAATGATTACATTTGGTAAGTTGAAAAACGAAGATAAACAAGATAAATCAATGTAATTAACAACGCTAATAATAATTCTTTCTACTATAGGCCCAAGGCCTGAAAATTTGGTGGGAGAAGACTAGTCGATTACATCGACCCCATTGTTTCACTGGTACTTAATTTATCGACCCCGAAAGGATGAAAGGCAAAGTCGACCTCTGCGGAATTTGAACTCAGAACGTGGCGACAGACAAAATACCGCTAAGCATTTTGCCCGCCTTAATAATAATAATGATAATGATGATGATAATAATAATAATAATAATAATAATAATAATAATAATAACAATAATAATAACAATAATGATAATAATATTATTATTATTAACATTTTTGGATACAAGGCCAGTAATTTTAAGGGAGGGGTAAGTCGATTTTAGCAATCTCAGTATTTTATCAACACATTATCAACACCAAAAGAATGAAAGTAGACCTCGGCAGAATTTGAACTGAGAACGTAAAGAACCCGAAGAAGAACCGGTTGGCATTTTGTCCGACGCTCTAATGACTCTACCAGCTCGCCAAGTACAGTTTAGCTTAATATGACAAGACTGGGAAGGAATTAGCTACCTTTGTTAATATCGTGTTTAACAATATTAAATATGACATTAATATAGAATGTGGTATTTCCAAATGTAGGATTCTTGTGATGAAGAATGAAGGTGTCATGAAAGGAAGAGAATAAATCTACAGAAGTAGAAGATACTGGCGAGTGACACAGGGGATGTATATGAATATCTGGGACCCGCAGAAGCTGATTGTATAAAGAATAAGATAATGAAAAACCAAGTCAAGAGAGAATGTATCAGAAAGTAACGACAGTATAAAAATCCAAACTGAGTGGTATGAATTTCATCACTGAGATAAACTCTAGAGTTGTATTCATAATCGGATAATGTGCCTGAATAATCAAATGAACAAAGGAGACCTTGGGATCTAACGTAGAAAAACAAGGAAAGACATTTTTTTAAATTCTTTAAATATCATAAAACTTAGGTTTGCAGTAACTTTACTTCAGTCTCTCTAATTTACACTATGTTGCTCATGATATATATATATATATATATATATATATATATATATATGTGTGTGTGTGTGTGTGTGTGTATATATGTATATACTCACACGCATATATATATATTTGTATATATAATGTACATATAATGTACATTCATACACGTCCATATACATATATATTCATACACACACGCACACACACACATACGTTATTTGTTTGTGGACATAAGTATTTAGGATTCTTTTCAGGATAAATATATTATATAAACATATATATGTAAATATATATGCTTATATATATGGAAATGTGTGTAAAAATGTATGTGAATTCGATAATGAGTATTTTCATAATTAATTGACTGTTAATCTAAATTTAATCCCGTTTAAAACAGTTCTTTAAAATTACATCAGATCCATTTCTGGTGACACGCCTGAGCGTGGAAATATTTATTGCCGTTGAAAACGTAGAGAGAAGATACGAGAGAAATTAATAAATTGTAATAACATAACAACCTCATAAATCACTCTAACAGCAGAAAGATCGAGTCATCGTTGTTTGCCACCAAACCCTCTTCTTTTAACCATATCAGATATTTATTTATATTGCGTTCAGATACTTTATGGTCTCCTCTCTCTCTCTCTCTCTCTCTCTCTCTCTCTCTCTCTCTCTCTCTCTCTCTCTCTCTCTCTCTCTCTCTCTGCATTTCAACTCAGAATGCTATATGATTGTGTCCCCTCTAATATATCATCCTCTGTTATGTCCCCTACCCCTTCCTCTTCTATAGTTTCTCTGTTATGTTCCGTCTGCTTTGTTCTCTCTAGCATAGCCCTCTCCACTTCTATGTTTTCTTTACCATGCACTCCTCCCACCCGTTGTTTCTCTTGTGCTGAGTTTCTGCTGATATATCACAGAACTGTAGTTGATATATTCCGCGACACAGGAATAGGTAATAATCGGAAACAGTCGATCTACCGAAATGAACAAATACATTAATGAAGCTGTCAGGTGTCCATATACTTCAAGTAAACCCTCACTGCTGGAAACACGGTTGTATCCAGATATAACTTAGAATAAGTAATGTATTTATTTTACTAATACAGTTTCATTTTATTTTGAAGTACGTCTTTTAAATAGTGGCCTTTATATGTCACCGTGTTATCCCTCTCTACCTGATTAGTTTTATAGTAGCTCTTTTCTGTAGATTAATTTAAAATTCCATTTGCTGAGTTAATCTTTCTGATTTAAGCAATTTTATAAAGGAAAGGAAATGTGATTGGGTTCTTGATATTTCGGATGGTTTCCGTTTGTTTCCGTCTATCACCGATTTCTGTGCCACAGTGTACATAAAGTGTGAAATGATTGTCTTTATAGTTCCGCTGACGTAGGTGTCGCGTGTCGATATATTCCTTTCAACGTCCGACTAGAAACACAAGCGAGAATGCAGATATATACATATATCCATAGATATATATACATAAATACAGATATACATATATTATGTATTTATTACAGCATGTGGATTAATTCTGTATTAATGTGTCTCATTGTATTAACTATACATGCATACACACAAAAACATATATATATATGTTAAAGTCTGTCATACCGGCCATGACGAAGGGAAATAACCCTGAAACTCGAGTCGCCTTTATATATTTATATTTATATATTTGATCCTTTATATTGAACACTCAATATTTCATCTACATTCAATACTTTCTTTCATGGTGCCATCCATTTTTATTTTACTTTATTTTATATTATATATTGTATATTATATTATATATTGTATATTCCATATTCTATAGCCCACATTGGTTCTGCAGGAATATAAATAAAACATAGAAAACAGACAGTGTTGGAACTCTTTTAAACAAAATAATATATTCCTCTATACACAATCATACAAAAAACCCACCTTTTTT
>NC_069002.1:16049394-16050430 GCF_001194135.2 Octopus bimaculoides
TATATATATAGATGTGTGTATGTGTGCATATGTGCATGTGTGTGTGTGGAGAGAGAGAGACAGATACATTCACACACACGCACGCACACACACTCACACATACATATATATATATATATATATATACTCACGCATACATATGTAGATATTGTATGTAATAAATAGGACGCAAATTATTTATAAATATAACCATGTGTAATTAATCTGATAAGTGCATATACGGTATATCATTCCGGAATCTTGAGAAGCTAGTCTTCTCGAAACGAGAAAGAACACGTCTAATTAGAGAATTAGAGGATTAGAGATATGGAAGAAAAAGCATAAGATTTTTCCATAACAGAGACAACACAAGTCTGAATCGTCTGTTATACTATATCTCCTGTTAAAATTTTTATATATTCAATTATATACAAATGGAATGTCCTATATAACATTCCAAGAAGTCGTAGAAAAATATTAAATCGATTCCAATTCTTGAAACTTTCATTATTCCACCAATCTCAGAAGAATGACCTCGGAAACATTTGAGCTCCAGATCTTGATGAACATTATTATACCAGAAGCAATCTGTTTGAAGCTCTACTGACCAATCAACCACCATGATTAAAAGACCCTTCCTTTAGTTAAGATGGTAAGATCTGATTTAACGATGATTTGTCTGCCATTTCTAGCAGAAAAACAGGCTCCATAGTTACTGACTCGTTAGTTCGTAATCTTTCTTTTCTTGCTTGACGATGGTCCCTGCAGAATCTAAATACAAACCCTATAACTCTATACATTCCTTCTCAATATGCTCACTCGACCTCATGGGTGTTCATATTTTCTATTATTCACTTCTAGTCTCTGATATCAACTAATTTTTTATTCTATTTTATAATGTCAGAAATTAATGCAGCGGTCTATACTAGTTCACTGTAAGATTAATTAAATCACATCAACATACACATGCATATATATATATATATATATATATATGTGTGTGTATAAATACGTGTGTGTGTACACACCAACACACAAATATATTTATATGTATGTA
>NC_069002.1:16050457-16052065 GCF_001194135.2 Octopus bimaculoides
TATATATATATATATATATATATATATGTGTGTGTGTGTGTGTGTGTGTGTGTGTGTGTGTGTGTGTGTGCGTGTGTGCATACACACACGAACAAGTGCGCACACATACATACACACACATACATACACACACATACATACACACATACAGATAAATGCACGCGTGTATGTGTGTGAACATGTGTATGAACGTTTGAAAGTAATACAATATGTATATGTATGCACATATGAATGTATGCATGCACCGATTTGGAGCAGCGAATTAATGAGAAACTGAGCCGAGTTCAGCTGAGACAGCTTAAGTTCAGTTTATATTTTTGAATTGAAATTTAATCTTTAAATATTTAATACTGTAATGGTGTCTGTCTAATTTTAGTTGTTTAACAATTCTCCTATTTGTCCACACTTTGTTATTTACACACACGTTTCTAATTTAAGTGTTCTACTCGAGAATTTATACAGACTTTAAATGGCAAACAATTCTCAATAAAACTTCCTTTTTCCTTTTTTCTCCAAGTATAAAAAGAGTGAGTCAGTTATGGTATTTGCTGGGAAAATTTGGTGAAACAAAAAACGTCTTGCTGTTGAGGTCAGATTAAGGCGGAAACAATTTAGAGATGATGCCCCTTAATAACAGGAAAACTAAAAAGAATTATGAGACTATCTGCCCTATATGCCAAAAGAATTTAAATGTATTAATGAATGGTTTACTTTCAACTCATAATTATTTCTAGCTATTTTTCTATATATGTTCGCAGTATTACGTGTAGTGGAGGCGCAATGGCCCAGTGGTTAGGGCAGCGGACTCACGGTCATAGGATCACGGTTTTGATTCCATTGTGAGTGTTTATTGAGCGAAAACACCTAAAGTTCCACGAGGCTCTGGCAGATGATGGTGGCGAACCCTGCTGTATTCTTCCACCAAAACTTTCTCTCACTCTTCTTGTTTCTGTTGTACCTGTAATTCAAAGGGTCAGCCTTGTCACACCGTGTCACGCTGAATATCCCCGAGAACTATGTTAAGGGTACACGTGTCTGTGGAGTGCTCAGCCACTTGCACGTTAATTTCATGAGCAGGCTGTTCCGTTGATCGGATCAACTGGAACCCTCGTCGTCGTAAGCGACGGACTGCCAACAACAATTAAGTGTAACGACACCAACTGAACTATTGTTTTATTTTTCACGTGGATGATGCTACTTAATTATTTATTCTCAAATTAATTCACTTTTCTACGCCATTTCTTTACTGATTTACATTTGTGTGTGTCGGCCACAGACTATTAAAATCTATTTTTGCTCATTTCAAGGATGATCGAGAAAAACCTTATTTTGTTTTTTCTCGATCTCACCCTTGTCTCGATTGACCATGACCAACCTTGGATAACGTTCACTCTGAACCACTGCGTTTTTTTTTGTTTCGATGGTAATGGTCCTGGCTGGAAGGCAGGACAGCTAACAGGTCCCTAATAACAGTAGCGTTGCTCCTTGTGATGTCAACGTGATTGCAGGGGATCTGTTGTTGCGGTTGTTTTGTTTCTTTTTTTGTCGATGATGATGATGATGATGATGATGATTATGATGATGCTGATGAGAATGATGATGATGATG
>NC_069002.1:16052689-16054701 GCF_001194135.2 Octopus bimaculoides
AAGGAGGAGGAAGAGAAGGAGGAGGAAGAGAAGGAGGAGGAAGAGAAGGAGGAGGAAGAGAAGGAGGAGGAAGAGATGAGGAGAACACTGATGATGATGATGATGATGATGATGATGATGTTTAAATAATAGAGACTTATCCTAGGCTGCATTATCCAATCCTACCTTTTGTATTACGGCGATAGGTTTGTGGTTCGATAGAGATCTGGCTGATGTTTCTAGCACGAGGCAGGACCAAACATAGACGGTCTGTTTGTTTTGTCATGACAGCAAGGGCAAACTGTAAGTAAAGAACTCAATGTGGCCCTATAATTTCTACTGACACTTTAAACGTACGACCCATAAATCAGAGTAACGTCTCACTATCTCGGGTTTGAATGGGTCGGTTTAGATACGATATTTCAGTACATTTTATATTTCAATATAATTGATATTTCTCCATCTTCGAATAGCTTCCTCTTTGTATCAACATGCAATGTTACAAAGTTAAACCTGTCTCTTTTTCTGATGATGAAATCGATAAGCCGAAACCGAATGGAATCGATATCTGGTTGTTATTGGCGACAGTGTGGAGAGTTCACTCAGAATTTGGCGTGTCTTCTTTCTAAATCAACGATTAATTCATCGTAAAAACAGGACTTTCTTGATACAAGTAAAGCCAGTGCCTGACTTAACCTCCATCCCACAGACGTCCCGATGTGTGGTCATAAAAAAACTAACAAGCACTTTGGTGTGCTGTCTTTTTATGGCTGACTGACCAGCTTCAATGGTTTACATACTCCTTAAATTCTGTAAGCAGTCCAGTGAAACAGTGCACAGTCATCAGGAGCGACTCGCACAGACATCAAGGCGGGATGGGTTTATCGTTTACTCTATCTGCGTGGCTGTTGAAGGCGTTACGCTATGTGTGTGTCTATCTGTAATGTATGAAATACATACATACATACATATATATATATATATATATATATATATTTACACACACACACACACACACACACACACACATCAGGTCTAATACTTACATGCATGTATATATAAACTTTAACCGGAAGTTACAAATCTGACTCAAGGACCTAGAGTTTCGTATATGCCACTTATCAAACTCAGCATATATCGTTACTATTATGTTAAACTATCGTATGTCATAATTTGGTCAAACGCGTTTTTTTGTTTGTTTTTTCAATATTTATTTTTCCTTACAATAGCAGGTTCTTTTGGTCAAACTATCGTATCTCCAGCTGCTTCAGATGCCAAGATATCGAAAATTATCAAAGTGTAGTTCAACGGTAGTGCTATGGAATGATGAAATTATTTTGCATAATCTCAACGATATGTATGCATGTATATACGTATGTATGTATTCATGTGTGTATATCTATCTATCTGTCTGTCTATCTGTCTGTCTATTTGTCTATCTATCTATCTATCTATCTATCTATCTATCTATCTATCTATCTATCTAGCTAGCTAGCTATGTAAGTATCTACGTATGTATAAAGCACTGGGATCAATTTCTTTGATTAAAATTCTTGAAGGTGATGCCCCAGCATGACACAAGTGTCTTGAAGAGTTTTAGTCAAACCAATCGATTCAAGTTTTTATTTTTCTTAATGCCAAGTTTTCTATCGGTCCCTTTGCCAAACAGGTAAGTTACGAGGACATACATAAGCCAACGCCGAATGACAAGCGGTGGAGGGGACATACACACACATACACACTCATATATATATATATATATATATATATATATATATATATATACACAAGGGATTCTTTCAGTTTCCCTCTACCACATCCACTCATAACGCTTTGGTCGGCCCATGGTTATAATAGAAGACACTTGTCTAGGGTGTATACTTATACATTATGTACTCGTGTTTTGAGTTATATTCTTAGTATTTCTTCTACCAAGCCTACGTGTGTATATTTCTATACTTACATACATACACACACACGCACATGTATATATATATATATATATATATATATATATATATATATATATATAT
>NC_069002.1:16055722-16056261 GCF_001194135.2 Octopus bimaculoides
ACTTGACCTGAGTTCAGTACGGAGACAGCTTAAGCTTATATTGAAAAAATATAATTTATATTTTAAAAATGAAATTTAATCCTTAAGTATTTAATACTGTAATGGTGTCTGTCTAATTTGAGTTGTTTAACAATTCTCCTGTTTGTTCACACTTTGTTGCTGACTCTCACGTTTCCAAATTTAGCGTTCAGCACTAGAATTTACACGAATTTTACATGACAAAGAATTCTCAATAAAACTTCCGTCTTCTCTCTCAAGAGGCAAAGACCTTGTATTTTAAGTGTGAGTCAGCTATGGTAATTTCCGGGAAAATTCGATAATAACAATGATTCACTAACGAAGTCAGATTAAGACTTAAGCAAATCTTTTACAAGCTAGAAAAGGAATATTTTGCTAATGATGGAAGAATAATATAGAAACATGACCAGAGTTGTCACCTGTGCTTAAGGCAATAAATCAAAACTAATTTAGTCATTGCATAATTGTGCTTGTATGCATGCATGTATGTATGTATGTATGTATGTATATATATATATATA
>NC_069002.1:16056271-16057054 GCF_001194135.2 Octopus bimaculoides
TCTGTCTGTATGTATGTATGTATGTATGTATGTATGTATGTATGTATACAGGAGTTGGACAAAATAATGGAAACACTTTAAAACACCATAAAATTTCAGACAAATTTATTTTAATATGGGGTAGGACCGTCTTTGGCAGTAATTACAGCTTGAATTCTACGAGCTATGGACTCGTACAAAGTTTGAATTGTTTCCAAGGGAAATTTTGTGCATTATTCTGCTAAAACAGTCTCCAGTTCTTGTAGTGGAGGATATCGACTCCTTACTTGTTTTCTAAAATGCACCATAAATGTTCAATAATGTTGAGATCTGGGGACTGTGGTGGCCAGATAAGGTGTTTATCTTCACTAAAATGTTCCTCGTGCCATTCAGTAACAACTTTAGCCCTTTGAATTCGTGCATTATCATCCTGAAAGATTGCGTTTCCCTCCGGAAACAGTTCCGCAACCATAGGATGAATTTGATCAGATGAAATACTTAAATAGTCTTGACTATTAATTCTGCCATTAAGGGAACCCATTGGACCGGCGGATTTCCAAGATATAGCACCCCCCCTCCCAGATCATCACAGATCCTCCTCCATGTTTAACAGTTGGAAGAAGACAGTCTGGGTCAAATGCTTCTTTTGGCTGTCTCCACACGTATACTCGGCCGGTGGTTGGAAATAAGGTAAAGGATGATTCGTCCGAGAATATAACATTCTTCCACTGCTCTAGGGACCAATTCTGCAGGTTTTTACTTCACTCTAAACGCTTTGCAATGTTTTTTTGGGTTTTTTTTTTT
>NC_069002.1:16057618-16060211 GCF_001194135.2 Octopus bimaculoides
ATATATATATATATATATATATATATATACATACATGTAATTGTTAGAGAGGACAACAAACATTAAGGCAAGGCAAACATCTCAAGTCGTATACAATATTATTATTGGAAAGAATCCTAAGTCTTCCAGCTGCTTTTGGGATATCCCTGTGTATGAGACATTCTGTCATCAGAGACAAATAGAGAAAATAGGGCGATGTGCGTGTGCAGATGTGAAGTGTTTATATATTAATGTTTGAAGGGTATACAGTGTACAACCTTCAGACATTAATATATAAACACACAAAATCCTCTCCTGATCGGTCAAGTAATGAAGTTTGTTACATGAGTGACCATCTTGTCCACTTTGTACAACCCCGTAAGTAGAGATCTGGAGGGATTGTTGACTAAAAGGACGTTCAATGCAACAGAGAGACCTGGCGGGATTAGGAACAAAGGGATCAGATCATTTAGGGCAGTAAGGGACTGGGAACAAGGAAGGAAACTCAACGCAACAAAGGATTTTACCTAGCTTTTGGCTTCTTTTTCTCTCTTCTTTCGCATTTATTTTTTAATCTTATCGTCTCTGTTGGCACGCGATGTAAGGTAGATCTACTACTACTACTACTACTACTACTAGAGTTGTTGGTAAGGCTGTTGTTGCTGTTGTTGTAAAGGCGTGGCGTGTGGATTTTTAATGCTTGATGGATCACAGACGTGAAGGTAGTGGTGTAAGGGAGAAAATAAGAGAGAGATAGAGGGGGTACAAAAGAAGGCAGTAATTTCTGTGTAAGACTGCCTCCTCCTCTCCTTTTCCTCCTCCTTCCCTTCTGACTGTTTGTCTTGAACCACACTTTAACAACAAGTCAGGTTATTTTTGTTATATGAAGCATGCCTAATTGAGCTCTAATGGAGGCTTAATTAGTAGTCTGTAGTTTGGGGTGAGGTGTAGGGTGTCTACGTCCCTGTGTTCGTGTGTGTGTGTGAATGTCTGTGTGTCTACTTACACTGACAGTGAATTGCTTGATTTCTGGGATGCAGTGAAAAAGTTCCCTCCCAAACTATCTTTCTTGTTTTTGTTGTTATTGCTTCTGTCATTGTTGTTCTTGTTATTGTCGCTATTGTGGTTAGAGTCGCTGCTGCTGCTGCTGCTGTTGTTGATGATAATATTGTTGATGAAGATGATGATGTTGCTTAAACACAGTCTTTCCCTCCTTCCTTTTCTTCATTCAAAAAAATCATAAACTTTCCAGTCATGAACATCGCGTTTTACTATCGGATGTTCCTGCGATTAAATTGAGACCGGATTAGACGTTACCCGGCCAATATATAATCCGAACTACATATGTCAGATCTACTTTTTTCCATTCGCAAAATATGCATTTTTTAAAAGACAGGAAAAAGTCTGAAAATCGGCTATAATAATATAGTTTTCCAGTCTAATTGCTACGAAGGTATGATACTGTGGACAAAAAAAAAAAATAGAGGAAAAAGTTACATAGGTTTAAAATTCGAAGAAAATGTATTTTTAGCCAATAATGAGGCAGGAATTTTCTTCGTTTAGCGGAGCGGTGTCAACTTTACGGTTGTACCCTGTGAAATTTATAGCGTCTGTGAAATAAACAGAAATATCTAATTTCATTGTAGGTTTCTAAACAAACAGAAATACCTAATAAAATCAACATGTATCATCATACTGTTTCTTTTGTCTCTTGATTGTATGTTTTTGCTATTATTTTTTAATTTGTTATATTAATATATTTGTTTGCATGTGTTTACTTTATGCATATTTCAGTATTATGTATACCTGTCATGTATGTATGTATATCATTAATACATAAGTGCGTGTGTGTGTGTATGTGTGTATGTGAAAAGGAGGCGTCTGTCTCCAAAACTTCAATGTTGAGTAACGTTTTCAAGCTTGGATTTGTAAACCACAAGAATAACACTGGTCAACAAAGAATTTGTCCCAAGAAAAAAAATACCTGTATCTTACATGTTTTTGCGTGCAGAGTTCAAAAATAATGCCAAATTATTTGTACTAAGTTCACATATTTCATTCACCTTCATAATGCCAAGAAACTGTATAAACATCACAAACAACTGTTACTATATATGAAAAATACGTAAAATATTAAGACAACTGACGAAAAATAACTATATCAAAATTCTAATTGATAAATATAAATTTTTATTAAAACAAAACACGCGGGTGAAGTAAATCTCGTGGTGTGAAGAATCCACACAACATGCGGTTGAAACACAATACAACGTGCGGTTGTCATGGTAACAAATCGTTAATGCCTCACTGTCTGTTGATTGGCTAAAATTACCCAAATTTCCCAAATTTAATGCCAAATAACATCAGATTCTTTAATTTGCGAAATAAAGTAATTGGTTGATCGCAATCAAAATTCAGAGTTGCATCGATATACCAAAATTGAAAGCAATCTTAGCAAAATTGAGGTAGGGGCTCATTTTGCGAATGAAACTAACTAGATTCCATATATTCCTGTTTTAATATGGCAGGACAACGTAACTTGAGTAAATTATAACTGTTTTTTTTTAGCGAGTCGGTTAACGCCGTGCAGACCCAAAAAAGTTTCCAAATCTTT
>NC_069002.1:16060425-16063024 GCF_001194135.2 Octopus bimaculoides
GGTGGTGGTGGCCTTGATTGTATTTAGCCCTGATTGAGTCGACATATTTATGATGGAAGCTATTCCATGTACTCCTAGATACATTATACCTGAATAATAGGCGGTATGTTCGTGGCTGGAACGTCTTTCGATCGTGCGTTCGATCAGGGCTGACCGGGTAGTGTATGTATGTGAGAGTGATAAACACCAACAACAGCAATAATGTGATTTCTGGTGATCTACAACCGAACCAAGGAAATTCTATTTTCATTGGTTGATCAAATCCCTCACCCTTTATGGTGACAATTCCTGACAAAATTGTAGCTATTTTTAATGGTGAGATTTGAACTCAGATACGGTAAGATTTGAACTCAGAATGTTCAGAACCGGAGCAGATATCACCAGGCAACCTGTCAATCATTCTAACAATGCTACAGGTTTACCACTGTCTTGTACATTTTTTAACACCAGGCTAATTCTGTCTTGTACCCCAGGCTAATTCTGGTTTACACTCCTACATGAGCGACGATGTTCCAGGCATGACCATCTCGTCTTACTCCTTTTCTTCAGATAGCGTTTTATGTTTGTGATGGTGATGGTGATGACGGTGGGGATGGGGGTAAGATAATACAGAAATTAATATAGATATTTCTGTGACACACCAGAACCCTTTCATCTTGTCATCATGCAGCAGAAAGAGAGAGAGAGAGTGGGGTATAGAGATAGACAAATAGACAGACAGACAAACAGAGGTGGACAGACAAAAAGAGAGAGAGATGGAGCGTAGAGAGAGAAAATAAGTAGATAAGGGAGGGTCAGAGAGAGAGAGAGAAAGAAAGTTCTGTGTCGGCAAGGAAGAAAGTTCGTGCGGGTACATATTTTAGCCCCAACACCGATCTGTTAATTAGGATGAGGTCAGGAGGTATTCAGTGGATGATGTCTGGGTGAAGACGGGTGACGGGTCAATTTACTTTGGCTGAATTCACCCTTAACAACGTAGAAAGTAATATTACCTGACTGACTTCAACATTCTCTCAGGCAGAACCATCATCAACAACTGGACAGGAGGAAGGCCTCATCAAGTTTTTTTTTTTTTTTCTCTCGCCGGTTCCTGTCTGCACCAGACATTGCCTCCACCTGTTCTTGTTGTTGTTGCTGTTGTTGTTGTTGATGTCGTCGTCGTCGTCGTCATCGTCGTTGTTGTTGTTCGACCACATCGACCAAACTTATCAAACATACAGCAGCTGCAATCATCAAGCCTTTGTTTGCCATAGTCTATCTAAAGCTACATTTTTTTATTGTGTTCTTCATGTCTTTTAAAGACGCCAAGGTGTACTTTGGGGTAGGATTCGGTTGTTATTTTTAGCAGATCAAACGAACGCGCAGAAGCTTCCTTCATTTTATGATTCCAACTACTAACACCAACACCACCGCCACCACAGCCACCACCACCACCAACACCACCAGCGCCACCACCAATGCCACCACCACAGCCCCACCACCACAACCCCACCACCACAGCCCCACCACTAACACCACCACGGCCGTCGCCCCACCACTAACACCACCACCACCACCACTACTACTACTACTACTTCCCGACTGCAGTGAGGCTATCAAATGACGGTATCATGGTAGAGGTAAAGTAGCGGCGAATTAATTCGAATCTGTTTAAGACAGCAACAATGTTGATAAGTTAAACAGAGAATATGGCCGCCACACATTAACATTTCTCGTTTCTTTGCGACTGACGTATGTAGGGGCGTGGGCGGAAATGGGCTTTAGTACACACTGTGTGTACATATATATACATATATACATGTATGTACGTATGTATATGAGTGAGTAAATAAACGAAAGGGACACTCTGCATATTCAGTAGGGGTTACATATATTATTATCTAAAATAATTAAATTCGATCTCATGCAACTTAAAGTTACAGGAAGATAGCACATCGGGCGCAGACGGGGTCGAATCTCTATATATATACATCTAGTAAGTTGGGCCTCATCTCAGCGGTGGCGGTAGTGGTGGTGGTGATGATGGTGGGGAGGAGTGGTGTGCAGCAATATCGTCCTGGGGAAGGCCTCGAACGGCGCACATTCTCTCCTGATGACCCCACGAGCCAGTGTCCGGTATGCAGAGCGTTCGACTTGTAGTGCTTGGGAGCACCACAAGTTGTCTGCAAATAATAGAGAGAGAGAGAAGGGAGAGAGAAAGGGAGAGAGAGAGGGGATGAGATAGGGGAGAGAGAGAGAGGCGCAGGAGTGGTAATGTGGTAAGAATCTTGCTCCCTAACTACATGTTTCCGGGTTCAGTTCCACTGTGTGGCACCTTCTAGTCTCGCCTCGGGGCGACCAAGCCATGCGAGTGGAATTGGTTGACGGAAATTGAAAGAAACCTGTCGTGTATATATATATATATATATATATATATATATATATATATGCGTGTATGCTTATGTGTTGTGTCGGTGTGTCTGTGTTTTCCGCCCAGCATCGCCAGACAACCGATGTTGGTGTGTTTATGTCCCCGTAACGTAGCACCCTTAATCACCTTAGTGCCAATTGTACCACATACAAAAACGATATACACACATACACACACACACATACACAC
>NC_069002.1:16064583-16067346 GCF_001194135.2 Octopus bimaculoides
GGGGGACAAACACAGACACACAAACACATACATATATATACATATATACGACAAGCTTCTTCCAGTTTCCATCTACCAAATCCACTCGCAAGGCTTTGGTCAGCCCGAGGCTATAGTAGAAGACACTTGCCCAAGGTGCCACGCAGTGGGACTGAACCCGGAACCATGTGGTTGGTAAGCAAGCTACTTACCACGAGAAATGTAATGAATGAGTAATTAGTGAAGATAGGTAGAGAAAGGGGGAAGAACAGTCAGACAGACAGACAGACAGACAGTGAAGATAGGTAGTGAAAGTTAGAGAGAGATGAAGATTAAAAGTCAATGGTTGACTTGCAGTTGCATGATTAACCTTCCCCTAAAAATTGCTGTGTTTGCGCTTTTTTTACTAACAATTTTATACAACGTTCTAAACACTCCTTGCTTCAGTTCAGGATTGAAACTGCATCGACGATTCGGCGGGGCAAAAAGGTTGTTACTTGTCTTGGTTGTACTCTACTAAATAAATCATCAAGTGAAAGCCAATGCCGTAAGTGCTAAAATGACTCTGTATTGGAAAACAGTGGCAGTAAAGACAGAGAGAGGGAGAGAGAGAGAGGGGGGAAGAAAGAGAGAGGGAAAGCGGGGAAGAGACAGACAGACAGGTTTTGTACTGGTGACAGTTTCAAGTTGTCAAACATATCAACACTTCCAACCATTTTATATTAGCATCAGTCATTGAAGCAAGAAATTGTTAACTTTCTGTGAAATTCCATCTTTGACCAATTCACACACGGACACACGCACAGACACAAACACACACACACATACACACACACACAAACACACACGCACACACACAAACACACATATACTACATATACTTCTAGGTAGATATCCTTATGCGTATATATATATATATATATATATATATATATATATATATATATATATATATATATATGTATGTATGTATGTATACACACACACGTCACACATACGTACATGCACACATACATACATACATAATACATACATATAATCATACATACACACATACACACACACACATACACACACACTAATAAACACTTTTATACACTGAGAAATAGCTAGATGAAGGATGGTGGGCCAAACAGGTGGATGACCGGAACTTTTCTGCCAGTTTCTAACCGTATCCATCAGTCCACAATTACACACGCACGTCTGTCTGTAAATGTCCGTATGAATGTATTATGTTTGTACGTATGCCTGTGTGCGCTCGCGAGTGACTGTGTGTGTACGTGTGTGTGTGTGTGTGTGTCTGCAAGTAAATAAACATATTTTCGTTAGTAAACAACTGACAAGCTTATCAATGAGTTCCATATACAGACAGTTGTACACAGACATATTCTCTCTCTCATCTCATGCGGTGTGTGGTGGGGGGGGAAGGATTTTGTACCAACAGTTTCTCTTGAATTTGCTAACAATTTCCACAAACACAAAATATGTGCCTGGTAGTTGATCGTTCTAGTTTGTATATTGAGGCTTATTTCTCGCATTTGGAGAGGAGGTGGGGGTAGTTGTGGTGGTGATGGCAGTGGTGTAGAACCTCTATTTAATGCCAATCGAAGAATCCTCACAGATCCAAATTCATTCTGGAACTGCCGTTTTTCGACCTACAAAGGAACCAGTGGAGGTTCCGCCCACACTTGTCTCCTGTCATATTCACCACTCTCACTCACTTTTTTAGTAAATTCACTCGAGTGCAGCATCTCCCTTTCCACCTTCATCTTTCTTTTCAAGAAGACGGGAGCTGGACCAAAGCGAAATATCTCTGTCTTCATACCTTTCAACCTCATCCCCGACGCAATTTCTTTCGTTATAGCCAGCAGACAAAAAAAATCCATTCCCTGCTATTAAAACAAAACGACGAGCAGTTATCGCGATGAACTTGGCTGAGAGCCAGATCTGTCCTCATGCGACAGCTGTTGTTAACGTCACAAGTCGCAATGTCCTGGAACTAAAAGAGTGCATGCAAAATGATTTTGTCTCTCTGCATGCATTTCAGACAAGCTTGTCTGATGGCAATTCTCTGCTTGTAGAGTTTATCGCAAACCAATAAATCCGCCAAGTCAAGAAGTTCTAGATGTTGTTCCTTAGAATCCTTTACTCGAAAGTTCTCCTTTTTCATGGATGCCCAGAGCATCGACTTTGCCTTTCGGCCTTTCGGGGTCGATAGATTAAGTACCAGTGAAGCACTGGAGTCGATGTAATTGACTAGACCCCAACTCCTAAATTTCAGACCTTGTCTTTATAGTAGAAAGGATTATAAAACAAGAATAAAGACAGCGAGCTGGCAGAATTGATAGCACGCTGGGCAAAATGCTTAACGGCATTTCGCCCGTCGCTACGTTCAGAGCTCAAGTTCCACCGAGGTCGACTTTGCCTTTCATTCCTTCGGGGTCGATTAAATAAATACCAGCTGAACACTGACGTCGATGTAGACGACTTATTCCATACCCCGAAATTGTTGGCCTTGTGCCAAATTTTGAAACCATTATTAAAACAAGAATGTAATATGTATGTAAGACATCATGCTGAGAAGCTCACTTTCACACCAAAACTTCTTCTATCCACACATAGACACACCTCGGCTTACATACACCTCCACACCCCTATACATACGCACTTAGATACATAAATACATACATACATATATATGTGTGTATATACATACATAATACATACATACATACATACACATATATATATATATATATATATATATATATATATATATATATA
>NC_069002.1:16070852-16072716 GCF_001194135.2 Octopus bimaculoides
AAGATGACGCGTGCATTCGATCATGTAACAATACAAATAATATGTGAGTATATGCATATATACGTACATGTATGTACATACCTACATCTACATGTATATATAGAGGCATATCTGGGTAGAGGAAGTTGCAAAAAAAACGTGGACAAAATGATAAACAGAGCACAGAAAACACACAGGCCACATAGAGAACATTTCCTTCATCAGTTGCCACCATTCTAAATCTCAGCGATTCGAAGAGTTAGGGCAGGACGCATTGTTAGAATGGCTCTTCCCACGGAGACACATTACATTTGTAACGTGGAGGAATGTAGTGGCGGACAGAAAACAAGACAGGAAAACGAACCAGGGAAAGTAAACAAGAAAGGCTGTACGGTCAGACGTGAAAAAAATATGTGTATACTGAACGCTGTGAAGCGACGAACCGGAAGGAAGAGAGAAGAAAGTTCGTGCGAGCTTGGTGATGGCCCAGATAGGAAAGGAATTAGTAGGATGCATAGTGCCAAAGATTTCAACATTGCCATCAAGATACAGGAGAAAATACTGTGACAGCTCAGGCTTCAAGCTCCTCAATATCCTCCAAAAACGCTAGAGAGAGACCCACACGGAGTGGATGTAGGTGTCTTCAAAACAAAACTGGATCTCCTCCTTTCAACAGTTCCGGATGAACCAAACTCGCGGTAGAAGACGCAAATGAGGGCAGCGAAATCAAATTCTTTCATTCACCGAATGTCACATATTAGAGAAGGTTTCAAGTTAGGAAAGTACAACAAAACTAGCGCCGGTTACCCAGCGACTTAAAAATATATATTTATGAATTTAGATTTGAAACTCAGTTTTCCGTTCAACAGACCCTGGCCCGTAACAGTTTCCAAGGCCTTTAAGATGCGCTTCAGTTATTAAAGAGCTTTACAATCCTTGCTATGTAGTATATTCATCTGCTAGAAACAGCAGCCAAATTTGCTCTCAGGGATATGACAATAAGGGATTATCTTTGCGACAATGTTTTAAAAACAGATCTTGCGGAGAGAAATGACCTAGGGTTAAATAAAGGCTACTTCCAAACAGCAAACCAACAGCCGTGTTTCCCATTGATATAAATCTATCACTATGGTAACGTAAAATGTAAAATGTGTAGTTTAGAGTAGTGATACATAATTAAAGACTCTGCACACATTCCACGCATACATTCCATAATGGCTGCCTTTGAGGAAGACAAACGACTTAATAGCTTCCTTTCGACAAAGCTATATATATATATATATATATATATATATATATATATATTTGAATGTGTGTATATATATATTATACTTTTGTACAGTGAACGTGTGTATATAGCATGTGTGTGTGTTTGTGTTTGTGTGTCTGTTTTTGTGTCTATGCGCGTGCATTGATATGTGTGCGCACATGCGCAAACGTCTATATGCTCACTAAATATTCGTACACAGACGTAGTTTTGATATATATCCTTATTTATAGTGTATAGCACCCACAAACACTTTACATTCTCGCGAACTGAAATACGAACCCTGTACATTCGCATGTGTGTCTGCGTGTGCGTGTGTGTGTGTGTGTATGCGTATGTCTGTGCGCGTATATGAGTATGTGTGTGGATGTATTTACATACCTCGTACCCTAAACGATAAAAAACTAAGAGGGCCACACACACGCATAGGTATACATATAACACATGTACGTACATCACAAACACATATTACATACATATATATATATATATATATATATGTTGCGTGTGTATATTTGTATCTCCCTTGTCTCTCTCTCTCTCTCTCTCTCTCTCTCTCTCTCTCTCTCTCTGTATATATATATATATATATATATATATATATATATATATATATAT
>NC_069002.1:16073377-16073592 GCF_001194135.2 Octopus bimaculoides
TATATATATATATATATATATATATATATTTATGTATATATATATATTATATATTATATATCTAGACGTGCTACATACACAAGTGCGTATAAATATAAATATATTTATATGTATATATACGTGTGTATATATGTATATAGATAGATAGATAGATAGATAGATAGATAGACATATATACATATTATACATATATATATATGCATGTATTCATATGT
>NC_069002.1:16073602-16078565 GCF_001194135.2 Octopus bimaculoides
TATATACATATTATACATATATATATATGCATGTATTCATATGTATATATATATATATATGCATTCATATACGTGTGTATGTACGTATGTATATATGTATGTATGTACGTATGTATGTATATCCGCATGTATATACCTGCAAACATAGTCACTCACAAGCAGACAAATATATATAGGCCATGCCGCGCATATAAACTAACCACCACTGCAAAGTCTCCCATCAACACTGACACCGACGGGATTTATGTCAAACGGCGGGGAGCGGCAGAGACAGAAGCGTAAGGCAGCTATAAACGTTGGTTGAGTGCCGCGTTATATCACGTAGACACTCCCTACTGAACAGTAAGCGGAGAAATGAATCCACCGTATATATATTCTCGGCGAAAATAACATCTTAAGGGTTGGCGAAGTGTGTCCCAAGGTGTAGTTGTAAGAACTTATTTCAAGAGAAGGAATTCTTGTCTTGTCAGTAGAAAGTTATACAAAGCGACATATCCGGGAAACCAGAGGATAGCAACCACACTGATAGAAAGATTATTAACACCTTGACATAGAATAGTGACATCGTAAATCGTCAAGAAAATGAAAGGTCTTCTCTATTCAGCAACAGGAGATAACTGAGATATAATTGATCAGGAGGTTTACGAATCTCGCGGTCATCGACAATGTCGATTTTGTGAAGTTTAGGGCGGCAAACGTTTCTACATCATTAGCGGCTTCCCCCAAAATGTCCGCCATTACAATATTGACCACAAGGAAAGATTGCCTTCACAGTCATAGCAAACTCTCACAGGAACCGGAAGGTTCCTCCCACCCCTACTTTTAAAATAACGAATATTTGTGGAACATTCTGCAAACACATTCAACAGTCATATATTGCTAATTCTGTTGCTGTTGTTGTTATTGTTCTTGTCGAACTTAATTAATGATGAAAGACGACATTCCAGCCGTGATCATCCAGTCATTTATTCAATGCATTTCGGGCTACCATGTGTCCATTTTATTTAAAAATTTAAGACGGCAGCTGTTATTTATAGCAAGTCAAGCAATCATACTCTTTTCTTTTACTCTTTTACTTGTTTCAGTCATTTGACCGTGGCCATGCTGGAGCACCGCCTTTATAGTCGAGCAAATCGACCCCAGGACTTATTCTTTGTAAGCTTAGTACTTATTCTATCGGCCTCTTTTTGTCGAACCGCTAAGTTACGGGTACATAAACACACCAGCATCGGTTGTCAAGCAATTCTAGGGGGACAAACACACACACACACACACACATACACACACACACACACACACACATATATATATATATATATATATATACATATATACGACGGGCTTCTTTCAGTTTCCGCCTACCAAATCCACTCAGAAGGCTTTGGTCGGCCCGAGGCTATAGTAGAAGACACTTGTCCAAGATGCCAAGCAGTGGGACTGAACCCGGAACCATGTGGTTGGTGAGCAAGCTACTTACCACACAGCCACTCCTAGACATTCTTTCGTTGACTCATAGGTAGCGCTGTTGCTGCTGCTACTCCCGCTGGTAATGTTAATTTGCTACTACAGCTGGGGCTTTTGTTATTAAAACATCTGTTACCTTTGCTCTGGTTTCGCCCCAAGTCAACTCTGAGCCTGTTGACCTTTATAACCAAATGTAATCCAGCCGTGACTGTCATGTTTTATTCGGATAGAGTAAAGAGAACTACATTATGTAATGTGTCCTTCATTGAAGGAGGTATAGCTGCATTTTCCAACAGGTTGAACGATAATGTAGATACGTTTCATCACTAGCTTTATTGCCAGTCCTTGTGGTTGTTGAGCCCTAAGTTCACCATGATTAGGGCACACCTATGATACAGGGTGTAGTTTATCTAGAGGTATGTTGCATAGCACAGTGTACCTAGAACTACATTACTCAAATGTAGCGATGTGGTGGAGAAAAGCCGACTACGAACGACGACGACAACGATGACGATGATGATGATGATGATGATGATGATGATGATGATGATGATGATAAGGAGGAGGAGGAGGAGGAGGAGGAGGAGGAAGAAGAAGAGGATTCAACTGCTGTTGTCGTTATCAAGTATCAGTGTATGCTTTAAAGATTTGCTGTTATGTCTAGCAGGTTGACAGTCATACAGCAGTTACCGCCGGGTAAAAAAACATGCTTAGCGGCATTTCGTCCGTCTTAAAAGGTTCTGAGTTCAAATTGCGCCGAACTCGACTTTGCCTTTCATCATTTCAGAGTCGATAAGATAATGACCAGTTGAGCACTGAGGTCGCAGGCTTTGTGCCGACAGCTACTTAACTGCGCATAAAAATTATATTATAATAGTTTATAACCAAGGGCAACAACAATGCTAGCATCATCACTGCAAACTATGCGGACAATAGGTCTCCTGGAAATAGCAGCCAAATCATCTTCAAATCAGATGGCATAATAAAAAAATGAAGCATTGGATAACCGGCTACAAATTATTATTATCCAACTGTTGTTGCTGCAGTGTCATCGCATCCGTCATCACAACCACACTCACTGTTCTTCAATTTCCACTTATAGTTTCTATCATTAACTCTCTCTGTGTCTGTCTGTCTGTCTCTCTCTCTCTCTCTCTCTCTCTCTCTCTCTCTCTCTCTCTCCCTCTGTACTACTATTATCTCCACTTCTCACTTCTCCTCTGTCCTGATACTGTTACCGTTGTGTGAAACATCAACATCACCACTACCACCCTCCCATTGTCACCATCTATACTGCTGCTGCTGCTGCCGCAGCGCCGCCATCAATTGTCCTGTTTCACTGGCGACCACAGCTACTTAATCTCCGCGCCAAAATTGAGTTGAGCGAAAACATTGCTGCAGTCGTTTTAATATGATTATCAGCTCGGTTTCTCTGGGAAAGCCATGATTTAGGAGTGAAGAGGTAATTTGTCAGTTTGATAAAGCATTCCATCAATCGCTGTTCACTAAGTGTCAGTCGCAACACCATTCTGCCGATGGTGAATGGACTGCGCTAAGTGACGTCTCACCATTAATGCTGGCTTCGAGACCAGCTGAATCTACGGAACACCATTTCGGACAAAATACTCCAAGTAAATCGATTTTATACCTTTTCTTTGTCTCCGGTTCTTTTTATTACTTACTATTGCGTGTGTTTGGGGCGGGATATGGGTGTGTGAGTGTGTTGCATGTATGCATATGTGCGCATGTATGTGTGTGTGTATGTGTATAAATTATTAAGGTAGCTAGTAGCAATTTAATAATCAAAAGGCACGAATACAATTATCACTAAAGCGACTATGGTTGCAGTGACGATTGTACTCGTACCTCTACACACACACAAACACATACATATCGAACAGTGTGGAGGCGCAGTGGCCCAGTGGTTAGGGCAACGGACTCACGGTCATAAGATCGCGGTCTCGATTCCCAGACCGGGCGTTGTGAGTGTTTATTGAGCGAAAACACCTAAAGCTCCACGAGACTCCGGCAGGGGATGGTGGCGAACCCTGCTGTACTCTTCCACCACAACTTTCTCTCACTCTTACTTCCTGTTTCTGTTGTGTCTGTAATTCAAAGGGTCAGCCTTGTCACACTGTGTCACGCTGAATATCCCCCGAGAACTACGTTAAGGGTACACGTGTCTGTGGAGTGCTCAGCCACTTGCACGTTAATTTCACGAGCAGGCTGTTCCGTTGATCGGATCAACTGGAACCCTCGACGCCGTAAGCGACGGAGTGCCAAAAGAACAACACCAATGTCGAACAGTAAGAATGAATGCTGTAATGAGAAATCTCTTCACGATTTTCAAGCGTTAATACACGAGAACATTGGTACTCGTTCCATTTTGAATTTATATTTTCATCTGAAATAGAAACGAGTACCAAACTTTTTATAACCGTAGGGACATATAAAACTATTATTGTTATCACAAGTATTGGGGCTCAAACTCGCTTAAGGTATTGTAACCTCTGCTTAGCGTTATCAGCTCGATATAATTACGTAAAAGGTTGTTGTTCCAAGATGATCACAAAAAGCGACATCTATTGTGTGTATGGATGTCAGTAATCGTATTGATCTCCCCTACCTGAAGAATCTAGAATTTTCTCAGTGTCACCTGAAATCCAAGAATAAATCTATAGAATCATTCTAGTCTATGTTTCTAAGAATCTTCTTACTATCACAAGCATACACACTCATGTATAATTTCGAAAAAAGAAACGCAGACGTTGGCTGCATTTGCATATAAAAACTTGGCTTCTTAGAGACAGAATATAGCTCCATTCTTCATACGCACTAATTTACTGTTATCATATCTCAGAGAACTCAAAACTGGGAGGACTTCGAAGATTATTGGCAGATTCAAAGAACAAAATAGACTTTACACATATTTTTTTATAACTCTTCTCTAAAAAGATATTAACGAACAGGCGACCCGTCGCAATAAACTATAACCTAAAGCGGGAGCGGGGCCATACATACATAATACATACACGCACGCACGCATACATACATACATACATACATACATACATACATACATACATACATACATACATACATACATACATACATTGTGCACCATCGCCTCAATACTCAAGATATCAGCTATCCTCAGGATTTGTGTGTCTGAAATTTTTGAGGTCCAGCCAACATTGAGAATGTGCCTGAGACATCTCTGATGAAAGCGTGTACCGTGCATGTGTACTGACATCGCTCCTCTTCTCATGTGAGACATGGACTCTGTACAAATGTTAGGTAATGGTCCTTGAACGCTTTACATACATACATACATGCGTGCATACATGCATGCATACATACATACATACATACACGCATACATACATACATACATACATACATACATACATACATACATATATAGGTACGCGCGCATACAGATACTCACATAGGTACATAGATACTCACATATATACATACGTACAACGTACGTAGATAC
>NC_069002.1:16080384-16088575 GCF_001194135.2 Octopus bimaculoides
CTAGGCTTACAAAGAATAAGTCCTGGGGTCGATTTGCTCGACTAAAGGCGGTGCTCCAGCATGGCCGCAGTCAAATGACTGAACCAAGTAAAAGAGTAAAAGAGTAAAAGAGTATATATATATATATACATGGTGTGAGTGAGAAAGAGAGAGAGAGAGAATGTGCGTGTGTATGTTTGTGTGTGTGTGTGTGTGTGTGTGTGTGTGTGTTTTGCTGTATGAGTTCCTTTTAAATGTTTTGAGTGTCACATGAAGTGTGAGTAGATAATGTCACTGGGGTAAAAAGGAAAATAGCAAACACGATATAAGAAATTAGTGGAAGGTAGAATACGGCGAATTGATTTCTCGTTCGGCTTAAATGAGTTTTGTTATTTCAGACTAGCAGAATGAAAGTTTCGTTCGAAGAAAAAGCAATTAGTCTGTTAGTTCTTGTGTTATTTACATTTTCTGAGTGAAAATGAAATAATTTGTCTTGTTTATAAAGCGGGAATGGCCCAACGATTAGTGGTCTTTGATTACCCCGGAAAAATTGGTGAAAAAACAGGGAATGACCAAAACCTGACCACGGTTCATGCAGCTCGCTGCACAAGCAATTCCTAACTAGAACAATGTGTATGTGTATGTGCATGTGTGTGTGTGTGTGCATGTGTGTGTGTGTGTGTGTGTGTGTGTAATGGAACTCATGGTTAAATTTCCATCTGTCTTACTTTCTCCTGAACATAATACCGACACAACTCGATAGCAATGTCGTATGTTAAATACGTAAATTGGAGTAAAAATTGTTTAAAAGAAAGTCGATTCGTTTACTTGATGCTAAGAGAACAAAGTCCTGTAAAACAAACTCAATAAAATAGATATAAAATAACGAGTAGAAACTCTTCTTTCTATTTTCTTTACTTATTTTATCCTGTAAGGTGATGGTGAATGTATCTTCGCATTTCAAATTTAATGTTTGCTCTCACTAGGCTTAACTAACCGATCTATCAAAGTCACAACCATTGAGAGTAAAAACCAGATAGCAGCCATTAGCATAAAACTGCAGACAAAAATTACCAAAAAACGGCTGAAGAAACGACAGCGAAAAGCAGCCATTAAAGAGAGAATTAACTTGATTACAGATTAGAAAATGTTGAAATCTCGCTGTGAGTAGAAAAGCGTTGTTACTGACACAGCAATAAGTAAAGAATAATTATAGAGACATATGTTGTTTTAGAGTAGAATAGTGTCGGAGCAATTGATAGCCTCTTTCTCCATATTTGTCACTGAGTCGCTAAACAGCTCAAAGTCATATGTTTCAGTTCTTTATTTCAGCTCGAGACAATTGATTTAACGTCCGAGCAATTCCTCGGAGACTAACACTTGACAATGTGTCGACGTATCCTATCCAATCATATCACCTTGGCGCATTCGCCATCCAATAATATATTTCTACAGTAGCCCAATGGGGCTATAAACATTAATAAACTAGTTGAAATCTTCAGCTTGCCAAAAGCGTGTCGTCAGGGCAAACTTTATGTATTTTTTATGATTTCATAAAAATCAAACATATGGACCAGAACGTTATTTTAGCGTTTATTTCATTTTAAAGTTGCGAATATAGGATAGACAGCTTTCACTTTTGGATGAGAGATAATGCTTTGTGTAATACTAAATATAACTTTACATTTGAAGAGCTCGTTCAATAAGAGATGACAGTAACTTGTAGTATAAATCTTTTGATAATAAGGAAAATAATAGCAATAGATCTACAGGAAAATCTTGACTGAGAATTTCAAAATATTAGACCAGATATTAGACCTCGTTCAATATTTATTATTAAAACCACTCCACAGTCTGCAAATATGAGGAAGTAAATCTTCATAACTTTACTTCTCGAGTTAATTTAATGGACATGAATGTTACAATTACACATCTCAGATCATTCCATGTATAATTAACTGTACACAGAAAACAGACTGTAAATATTGACTGGAACAGACGATAAATTAATGTTATTTTGTCAGAGTAGTTGTCTTATAAATGATGACCTTTTTTTTGTATATGCTTTTTCCTCCCTTCAATATTCTTTTCATTTCGAATTCTTCAATGAATTTCGATTTAGTTTTCTCTGAAAATAGTCTTTAATTTGGATTATAATTCCATCAAAATTAGGAAAGATCTAGATATGTAGATATGAACGAAGTCAATAATTGTATTTCATTTCAAATTCAAGTTATGTGTTGTGACGGTTGTTGTTACCACTCCTGATGTTATTTGATGCAAAAGAACACAAGAGATATTCTCACCAGTCTTATCTTTCCTGTGCTTCTGCTTTGGTTTTCGTCCAGTTGTGACCTCTTTCTATCTGGATTTTTTTCAAAGAATAACTGGGCCAACATCATACACTTTCTCTGGTATCTTGGAAGCTCTAATTTACTGCATTGCATATTAGACGACTTTTAAGCAAGCAGCGAACCACGTGATTCAGTAATCATCATAAACTCCAGCATTGTTATTTTATTCATAATACAATACTGTCGTTATATCTCCAACCATCTCCCACAAAATCATTCCAGTTAAACTTCAAGATTCTTCTTAAGCCATTGTTTCCAGGCATCTTCTTAATTACAGTTCTATATTTAAGAGATGAGGAATCATGTACATTATTTACAATTGACGGATATCTGTCCTCATCTTGTTTGTTGTTAACACAACGTTTCGGTTGATATACCCTCCAGCTTACATCAGGTGTTTTGGGGAAATTTCGAACCTGGGTTCTCATTCCTAAGGTATTTTTCGATGTTGTTGTTGCTGTTGTTGTTGTTGTTATTGTTGTTGTTGTTGTTGTTATTATTATTATTATTATTATTATTATTATTATTATTATTATTATTATTATTATTATTATTCAGGTCACTGCCTGGAATCGAACTCGGAACCTTGAGGTTAGTAGCCCGCGCTCTTAACCACTACGTCAATATATTTCCTCCTCAGATTCACACACTCTATGCAGCGTTGCTTCAGTTTTCCTAAGCCCAATAAAAGAACTCGGATGTTTGGGCCTCCAACCAGGCCTTTCGCGACACCCTTAAAGCCAGGAACTTTTCAACACCCACTCGTATATATAAAGTGAATAAAGTTTATGGAGAGGTGAATGACTGTGTCATTAGTAAAATAAACTTCAATAAGAAAGAAAGACAAGTGTTAGCATATATTTGAGTGTAGTTAAAATGTAATCCCTTCTCGAATGTTCCATGTCTTGCTATTAATCTTAGTAAGAATTCAACAGAAAAGAAAAAAATCTAATAAAACCATGCATAAGAACACACCAAAAACATAAAGAGAAAAGATTCACTAAATATTATAGAAGCAAATAAAGAAATATAAAATAAAGACGAAAACCAATAAAAATGTAATGTGAGGTGGGGGTATTAAAGATGGCGGAGGCAGGTAATACATTTTAATTTTCAATTACTAAATCCATTGGAAGCCATTTTGAGTTAAATGATGACATGATAATAGTTTAAAATTTATTAAATTAACATAGTTTTAATTAATCTGAATAGAGGAGTCACAGCAGTGGTCTTGCAGTGAAGAGTGACAGTAGCTTGGTAAATGGTGGCGGTGGGGGTTGATGTAGGGTAGTGGTGGTGATGTTGATGATGTTGGTGCAGAACAGTAGTAGTGGGGGGAGTTGGCGATGGTGATGGTGGAAGGTGGTGGTGGCGGTAATGCTGGTGGTAGAGGTGCGGGTGATGTTGGTGGTGGTGGTGTGTTAAATAGTGGTGTAATGATTGATGATGTTTAGCTTAAGAGTGGATGGGGAGTTGATATTGGTGGGGTGGGGGTTACGGTGAGGCTTCTGTGTTGGTGGTGGCGATCTCTTGACCGAAATAATATACACTACTCACATTTATTAGTGTGTATATATCTATATACATATATATGTATCTACACACACATACGCACACACACACACACACACACACACACACACACACACACACACACACACACACACACACACACACACACACACACACACACACACACACACAGCGGTGAGCTGGCAGAAACGTTAGTACGCAGGGCGAAATGCTTAGCAGCATTTCGTCTGCCGCTACGTTCTGAGTTCAAATTCCGCCGAGGTCGACTTTGCCTTTCATCCTTTCGGGGTCGATTAAATAAGTACCAGTTACGCACTGGGGTCGATGTAATCGACTTAATCCGTTTGTCTATCCTTGTTTGTCCCCTCTGTGTGTAGCCCTTTGTGGGTAGTAAAGAAATAACACGCACATACACATACACAGACACACACACCCATACACACGCACACACATGTATATATATATGAATAAACTGCCGATATTACAAGAACTGAGTAGTCTTTTTAACCAACGCCTCTACTGTTAAATATAATTATGTTATCGCCCTTGGATGGACGAAAGACGAAGTCAACATCAAAGCGATTTGAACTCAGAACGTAAAGATCCCTACCAAAATACCGCAGCATATTTTATTAACAGTTTTAAAGACATTTAGATGGGGACAGTAACACTAGATGTAATTTGGTATAGTCCGGAAAATTTCCTCACACATCTGTGAATTCTTCCGCGACACTTTCCGTCTTCGTGTGTGCTCTTGCTACGCTTATTCCGTTCTGGAATAAGCGGAGCAAGAGCACAGCTGTGTGATGAAAGATTTCTGGACAATGGACATGAGTTAGAATAAGAACAGTAATAATTTCTCATATTTTCATATTTAATATCATCCGCCTACGTTCTCAGTTCAAATCCTGGCATATAGATATATCACTAGTCATTTGTTCAGGGCCGCTAGATTATATATATGCATACCAGTAACTTGAATGGAGGCGCAATAGGTTAGGGCAGCGGTTTCGCGGTCGTAGGATCACGGTTTCGATTCCCAGACCGGGTGTTGTGAGTGTTTATTGAGCGAAAACACCTAAAGTTCCACGAGGCTCCGGCAGGGGATGGTGGCGAACCCTGCTGCACCCTTTCACCACAACTTTCTCTCACTCTTTCTTCCTGTTTCTGTTGTACCTGTATTTCAAAGGACCATCCTTGTCACACACTGTGTCACGCTGAATCTCCCCGAGAACTACGTTAAAGGTACACGTGTCTGTGGAGTGCTCAGCCACTTGCACGTTAATTTCACGAGCAGGCTGTTCCGCTGATCAGATCAACTGGAACCCTCGTCGTCGTAACCGACGGTGTGCCAACCAACCAGTTACTTGTATATACATCGCATATGTTGATAACAGCATATACAGTTATCTACTTAGGTGATTTCATTCTTGTGTCTACCGCCAGGAAAGAATCACACACACAATATTCTTTAGAATTAATTTACTGCAATGCAAAAGAAAATACGCATCTTCTTACCTTTGCATGTATACACGCACACACAACTAACATTGCATTGAACGGCTGGCGAACTTTCGCGCCAAAATAGTTGCCATGTGATTGGCTCACTTCAGGAAGGCGGTGGGTAAAACCTATTCGTGGAAGCGTGGTGACGAGAGGCGAATAATCGAGTGAATGAATAAATAGATGTCTAATCTAGAACGGTTTGTCGTGCAACTTCTTTCTTCTTTTTCTTTCTCACCCAGAGGAAATGAACGACTGTAAATCAACGAGATCAGGACGAGATTTGATTTGAGACCAATGAGATTTCTGATCAGTGTCAAGCAGCGAAGAGACGAAATTAAATCAAATCTTGCTTTCTTTCTGATTTACACATTTTCAATAAAAACAGGAGAACAGAGGAAATAAATCTCCGCTTACTTCAGACCAAGCTAGCGTTTTCAAGAAGTATAGCAAACACACGCATACACACACACACACACACACACACACACACACACACACACACACACACACACACACACACACACTCGTACATACATTCAAACGTACGTACAGCCATAAACGTTAACAGTCACACAAACACGTATATGTTCCTATTGTGTGGATGTGTATGAGTATATGTAACATATATATATACATACATACATATATATATATATATATATATATTCTGATATAATATATATATATATATATATACACATACATTTACATGTATGTATGTGTATGCATGCATGTGTGTGTGTGTGTGTGTGCGTGTGTATGCGTGCGTGTGTGTGTTCGTGTGTGTAATTACGGCTATATACATACCGTTACCTATATACATGCATCCATATAGATATACATATAAGTATCCATTTTTGTATATATTCCATACGCACGCGTACATATTTTTGTATGTATATGTCTACAAACACACACACACACACACACACACACACACACTTTGTATAAGGGATTATTAATGACTTTCGCCTTCAGTCTCCGCTACTTAGTCTAACACTTTCACACAAACCTGAACAAATGTGTGTGCGTCTATGTAAGTATGTGTGTGTGTGCGCGTGTATGTGTGTATGAGTGTGTGCGCGCGCGCGCGTGCGTGTGTAGATGTCACATGATTGATCAACTTTTGCCCTGCTACAATTCTTTCCGTTTTTCTGTTTTTTCTTTGTTTTTTTTTTCCTTTTTCGTCTTTAAGTTCCGTAAACTTGTTCTCTCAATGTTCTATTAATACTTTCATTCTTTCCAGTCGTTCGCTTCCTCTGGCCTTAGACCTTTCTACTCTCACTCCTACCTTTACTTCCTCATATCCTATTAACCCACAAATCTTCCATCTCCTTCTTTAAAATATCCCCGTCTCCGCTACTTCTACATCAAACACCTCTCGTTCCCTTTCCAAGTCGAATCAAATGTGTCACTTCTTCCTCGTTCATGGATATTCCCAACTATACTTGAACGCTGCTCTCCACCCATCCTGATCCATTAGACGTTCTGCCACATATAGCCCACACAGTCGGCCACCCGGAATCCAGATATTCTTCCTCACGATTATTTCATTACACCCTCCCTCACACCTGCCTTTTTCTCTTCTCTGCTCCCACAAATATTCTTAGCTTTTCCGATCCTCTTCTCCAGTCATTCAAAAGAGCTATCAATGTCTAGACATGATATCAATATCTAGACATGATATCAATATCTAGATATGATATCGATATAAAGACATGATTTCTCTTTCTCCCAGAGTCTCAATATAACGTTTTCTACCCATTCCCGATCTTGAAATCTCATTTGTTTCCTCTTCCGTACAATGATTTCAATAATAGCAACGTGACCAACACCTCTGACTGCTCTCCCTTCCATCATAATGAACGGCACGAAGTACAACCTCTGTGGTTTTCTATATATCGTCAAAACGTATCTCCGCTTCGGTATCGAGGTTGCATGAGCATTTGAAGGTCATTAGTAATAATCCTTTCTACTATAGGCACAAGGCCTGAAATCTAGGGGAGGAAGTTTGTTGATTATATCGATCCCAGTGATCCACTGGTTCTTATTTCATCGACCCCGAAAGGATAAAAGGCAAAGTCGACCTCGGCGGAATTTGAACTCAGAACGTAAGGACGGACGAAATGCCGCTAAACATTTTGCCCGGCATGCTAACGGTTCTGCCAGCTCACCGCCCTTAGCCATTAGTAATAACCCCTAAGGGTTCCAGTTTGTTTTGTTCTCCAAAATGTGGCGTCTAATAAAACCCACAAACATAAAAATAAACTTTTCAAGCTGAGAACTTCGGTTACACAAGATCTGAACACACGCCCCAACTTCTAGTTTATCTCCTCAATCTGATCCACCCGTCCACCCTACAATAGGTTTTTTTGTCATTGTATGATGTCTGTATTTATGTTGTGCTCTGTGTGTGAGTTTGTCTATATTTATGTGAATATATCAGGTGTTCGCATGTGTGCACTTCCAATATAATAAACGCGAAAACGAATTTCTGTGTGTCAGTGTGTCACACTTTGACCCCCTCTCTCACTACTCAATGACACTTCTACTATTCCTCGTGCTTGGGTGAGAGTAATAGTAGGCATAGAGACAGTGATGGTAGTGACGAAGACAGACAGTGAGAGAGAGAAGAAAATGAGAGGGAGAGAAAGAGACAAAGACATTTAGGGAGAGTTGATGATGTTTTATTAAAAGTAGTAGTGTTGATGGTGGCAGTGAGGGGAGAGAGGGAAAGATTGGGCATGCGAGAGAAAGAGGCCAGCATACTGAACACTATCATTTTTGTTTTATATTTTGCTTTCTTTAATATATATATA
>NC_069002.1:16088585-16091125 GCF_001194135.2 Octopus bimaculoides
ATATATATAATACACTTTAATTGAAATAAAGTTTCCCCCAAAATAAACACTTTTAATATAATAAATGTGAAATGAAATGTGATCATCATTGGGATATGACTCTGGGGGAAGTAATTGCAACAAATTCTCCAGAACAAGTCTCTGTTTGCAGATCTTCCCATTCGGGGTCAATAGCTTATAAGCTATATACTAGCTTACAAGCCACCCTATCGGGCGGCATTTAAGCTGGTATGTACATACAAGACACTCACTATGTACTTGTATGATATTTTTTATTTGTTTACTTTGAATCCAGCTCCCCATCTTCTCCACTTCAGACATATGCAACTTATCTATTCAGTTGTCGACCACTCCTTACTGCTACCAAATATTTGGTAATAGCCATCAAAAGTAACGGTTTAATTTCTTTTTCATTTAACTAATTCTTAATCTATTTTCCTTCTTTAAACCCCCAGCACATACACACACATATAGGAGGAATTTCAACCATGTTTCGTGGTCTGCTACCACAACAGCTCCTTTATAGGATCCAGTTAGCTCAAGACATCATCAGGAGGAACCACGTCCGGTTTCGGCCCCTACTCCTCTACCATTTTGACGTGGCGCCCCCCCCCCCTTTGGGTGCATGTCTTCTTTCTTCTATTCCCTGGCCTCTTCGATGCAGCATCAACGAGTGTCAGTGTCCTCTCTATTTATTAATGCAATTTACCTCTAAAATGCTTTTCCTCCTGTTTTCTGCCTCTTTCACTGCAGCCACTACTTTCTCCTTCGACAAAAAAGACACGTGACATACCTTGGCTTTTTATAATATTAATTCTCGACTATTCCTTTCTAATCTTCGCTCTCTGCTAGCTTCCTCTACCATACAGTTCCCTTTCTCTATCCCACCTCTTTGTGTTCTGTGTCACAACGGGGAATAGTAAGATTTCACTTGGCTGGCGGAGACATTAAACATTAAACATCAAATATGCTGCTCGGGGTGAGGAGGGCCAGGAGAAATCTGAGGCTCTTTTTTTCGAACTCCTTCAAAGTTTGGCAGCTAACTTCAACTTTGTGTCTTATTTCCACAAAACAGAATGGTAAAATAAAGAATCGCTTTCTCTCTGTTCTCATATTTTCAACGTAATCCATCAAATTCATTAATCCAGTAAGCTGGTAATCACACCCATAAATAACAAGACTTAATGCCAAATAGTTTCTATTTAGCGACTGTGAAATATAAAATAAAACTTATCAAATATCACTTTTGTTCTTAGTTTTTGTTTCATTGATTACGCTTATAGTAATTAGACTACTGCATAATTAACACACACACACGCGCATATTTATGTTTATATAGGAGTATATGCGTGGTGTGCTTACATACATAACTACATACTTTTCTACCTACTTACATATAAACATACATAGTATAGCATAGCGCGTCGAACAGAATGCTGATTGGCATTTCTTCCGGTTCCATACGTTCTGAGTTTAACTACCACCGAGGTTAATTTTGCCTCTCATTCGTTCAGGGTCGATGAAGTAAAGTACCATTCAAGTACTGGGGTTGATATAATCGACTAACCCTACCCTCAATAATTGCTGGTCTTGAACCAAAATTTGAAACATGTTGTTGTTGTTCTTCTTCTTTTTCTTCTTCTTCTTCTTCTTCTTCTTGTCTTCTTGTCTTCTTTTTCTTTTTCTTCTTCTTCTTCTTCTTCTTCTTCTTCTTCTTCTTCTTCATCTTCTTCTTCTTCTTATTATTATTATTATTATTATTATTGTTGTTGTTATTGTTGTTGTTGTTGTTGTTATTATTATTATTATTATTATTATTGATATTATTATTTATCAGTATGCTGCCACTTTGATTAGCTGGATAGGAGGCGAAGAGAAAGAGAGAGAAAGAGCAAGTAGAGTGTTAGCGGTGAGAGCTAGGAGAAAGGGAATATGTACGCAGTATTGTTATTGACGTTGCCTTTTTAATCGCAGCTCAGCCTTGGTCAAACAAAGCAATAACCGTTATAGTAAGCACATACCCTTAAAACGAACCCTTGCTCTACGGTATAAGGAAAGAATGATACACTGTTGAATGGTACCTGAGATAAGGTTTGTCTGAAACAAACAGAGTAGGGATGTTCATGGCTCGAATGCAATTGTTTACAGGCCTGAAGGAATAGAGCTGAAGCTGTTCTGACATCAACAACTACAACAATGACAACATCAAGACAGCACAACTACAACAACATAATTACAACGAAAACAACAACAGCAAATTTCAACGACAATCACAACAAAACAACAAAACAATCACATCATCAAAAAGCGCAATAGTAACAACAACCACAATTAAAACAACAATAGCCAGCAATCCGTAGACGTAGGAGTGGCTGTGTGGTAAGTAGCTTGCTTACCAACCACATGGTCCCGGGTTCAGTCCCACTGCGTGGCACCTTGGGCAAGTGCCTTCTGCTATAGCCTCGGGCCGACCAAAGCCTTGTGAGTGGATTTGGTAGACGGAAACTGAAAGAAACCCGTCGTATATATATATATATATA
>NC_069002.1:16094490-16098099 GCF_001194135.2 Octopus bimaculoides
GAATAAGATAAAGAGACCAATGGCATAAGTAGAATTATATTTTATGTATAAAGTCTTACAGCTGTTTCAGGGAAAATTCAATGTATCCCTTCATTGGAGACGGTAATAGTAGAAGAATGGATTATTACATCTATAAGAGGAGATTTGTAGTAAGAAATGAGAGCGATACGTAGAAGAAAGAACAAAGAAGAAGTACTTGGAGTATAGTTCCATTCCAACAGTAAACATCCATGTAAAGAATCCATGTGGGTATTTTCCGGAGATAATTGTAGTCGCAATTATACGATATGGATACGATATGTATACGATATGATATATATCCACTTTTGCAACTACACGCTCTCTCCACTCTTTTTTTTTTGTTTTGCCTGACACTGACACCTTTATCTGACATGCTAAACAGAACAGGATGTGGATACAACTATTACGGCAAAACCATCAGCCATCTCTCGTATATGGATGATCTAAAAGTGTACGCTACAAATGATAAACAGCTGAAAACCTTACTACAGACAGTACATAGATTTACCCAAGAAATAAATATGAAATTTGGCATAGAAAAATGTGCAAAGGCAACCTTGAAAAGAGGAAAACTAGTTAAGAGTAGCAACATCTTACCAGATAGCAAATGAAATAAGAGAATTAGACCAAAGCCAAGCATACAAATACTTTAGAAATAATGAACTAGATACGATACAATACATACAAATGAAAGAGGAAATAAAAAAGGAATATTATAGACGAGTTAGATTAATACTGTAAACGGAGAACAATACGGTAAGCAAGATAATATGTAACAAAACTCTAACCGTCCAAGTTATAAGTTACAGCTTTAATATTCTTAACTGGACTCTAAATGAACTAATCAAAAGAGATAGGAAAAAAAGAAAAATAATGACAGAATTTAGGATGCACCACTCAAAATTTGACAAAGAAAGGTTATATATACAACGTATCGAAGGTGGTAGAGGTTTTATACAGCTAGAAAACTATTACGAAATAATCACCATAGGTCTACAGAAATACCAACATCAGAAGCAAGGAAAACTAATACAAATAGCCACAAAACACGAACAAAACAAAAAAAAACTGTTTTCTATCTTTAAGGAAGCTGACAAATACAAAAAGAAGTCATA
Source organism: Octopus bimaculoides (assembly GCF_001194135.2). NCBI lineage: Eukaryota > Metazoa > Mollusca > Cephalopoda > Octopoda > Octopodidae > Octopus > Octopus bimaculoides. The sequence continues at coordinate 16,095,627 of NC_069002.1, forward strand.
GTACCTGACAACTATGAAGAAAAAGAAGAAACAACAAAAGCTGTAAAATAAATGAAATCCAAACTAAAACTGGAACACCAACGTATCATGATAAAACGATGGCAAGAAAATCCACTTCATGGCAAATACTGGGTTGGGCCAAACAGAAATATGATAGACACAGCAAAATCCCAGCAATGGCTGAGAAGCTCAGGACACAAAACAGAGACTGAAGGATTATAATTGCAGCATAAGATCAAAGCTTTCCCACCAGAAATCACCAAATACACATAAAGAAAAGAAATACACGTAACTGCAGAATAAGTGGAGATGGAGAAGAAGCAATAAATATTATTGTCTCTGGCTGCCCAGTCATGGCTAAGAAGGAGTATATTCACAGACATGGCAGAGTTGGGATCTATATATACTGGAAGATATGCCAATACTATAGAATAACAACAGAAAAAAGTTGGTATAGGCACACGCCAGAAAAGGCCACTGAAAATGAGAAAGCAATCATTCTATGGGATATGCCAATACACACAGATAAAGAAATCAAGACCAATAGGCCGGATATAGTTGTCAGAGATCACCAACAAAAAAAAATGTTTCCTAATCGATGTATCAATACCAACTGATGACAATGTTTCTCTAAAAGAAACGGAGAAAGTTTCAAAATACAAAGATCTGGAAATAGAGGTAACAATTCCTGTTATAGTAGGCGCATTAGGCATAATAAAAAAAAAAGACATTTATACAAATACATAACAAGGAAAATAACACTGCTAGCTCGTCCTACGTAAAATACTTTCAATACAGTGAAAATAAGAGCACTACAACAGACCACAGCACATACCCAAGGCACACAGAGCTGCGCTCGGTAGTGAAGTGAAAGCAAGTAACAAAAATAAGACTACTGAATGATGATAATTATTATTATTATAACAATAATAATAACAATAATGATAATAATAATTGATCTACGCACAACTCCTGTGCGTATGGTCCAATTGGCAAAATATAAAGTACATACATACATACATACATATATATATATATATATATATATATATGTCCAGCACGAAGATAGTAGGTTGAGCTGACGAGGATCGAAGATGTGGAAGGGCATGCTGTCTAAGTATCTGCTTGTAGATTTCAGCATTGACAGTCTCTTCTAGAAGAATAAGTGGATCAGGACTAGCAGCAGCGATCACTCCCCTTAACAATGCCTCCTTCAGTTTTCACTGTCCTCTTCATACATGAATGAGATAACCTTTCACCACTTTGTTGGACGTACATCCCGCCATCGGAACCAATTACATTAAACGTCGATCCATCGCTAAAATGTACCTGCGACCGTTGTTCTGTCCAAACGACATGTTCGTGAACGAAATGAAGTCGGCCTCTTTGATTCTTCTTGGAGATCAGAGGCTTCTTTGCCGGTGCTCGGGCAAACAACCCAGAAGCTCATACCCCGAGAAACTGTTTTTTGCATATACGTTGACATCGGATGTGGATCTAAACTCTCGGGATATCTCAGCAGCACTTTTAAACCTATCCTTCAGTGACATTCTAACCATAAAACGATCCTGTCTTGGTGAAATTTTGTGAGGACTTCCGGTTTAGGTGTGACATCTGTCGACCCTGATAACTTAAAACGAACTACAACACTTCTACACCTTCCTACAGTAGTTGATATCACAGAATTTGACTTGCCCTCTTGGTGAAGGCACACAATCCATTGTTTTTCATCACAGGGCACTGGTTGTCTGTCACAAGCTGCCATGTAGACAGTTGAATGTTCCAATAAGGTAAGATCATAAGAAGTAACTGTTAGCCCATTAACAGTCTTCTAATCAACAAATACCTCGGTTAGTAGTTCACTTTTTCTAAGTGACGCATAACTTTTGGCCGCTGCAATTTGGAAGATTGTTTATTTCCTCATAACTTACGAAATATTTATTCCATTCAGTTGAAATTTTCACGAAAGATAGATATTAGAGATATCTAAATATGTGTAAAATATCTATAATAACTATTTTAATACAGTTGTTTTTACTGACCCTTAAATTATGACTGCTACTGTACATAAATACACACACACACACACACACACACACACACACATATATATTACACATATATATATATATATACGCATATATACGTATATATATTTATATTTATATATACATATATGCATACATATATGTGTGTGTATGTATCATATACTCTTTTACTCTTTTACTTGTTTCAGTCATTTGACTGCGGCCATGCTGGAGTACCACCTTTAGTCGAGCAAGTCAACCCCAGGACTTATTCTTTGTAAGCCTACTACTTATTGTATCGGTCACTTTGTCGAACTGCTAAGCTACGGGGACGTAAACTCACCAGCATCGGTTGTCAAGCGATGTTGGTGGGGGGACAAACACAGACACACAAACATATACACACACATACATATATATATATATATATATATATATATATATAT
>NC_069002.1:16099163-16099394 GCF_001194135.2 Octopus bimaculoides
CTTAGGACCCAAGCATTTCTTGTTTTACAGTAATTAGTCTGCTGGATATTTCTGACACGCCAACATTGATGTGAACAGAGATATGTGAACACACACGTGTGTGTGTGTGTGTGTGTGTGTGTGTTTGCACGTGCTTTTATGTGTCCGTGTGTGGGTGTATGTGTGTATATACGTATACATACGTATATGTATTCATACATAAATATACATATACATATATATATATATATA
>NC_069002.1:16099434-16104837 GCF_001194135.2 Octopus bimaculoides
ATATATATAAAGAGAGAGAGATGGCAATAGATAGGTAGATAGATTAATATACATACAGATACACATGCATAGATACATACATACATGCATGCATGTATATATACATACATACCACATAAATATATCATTTATATGTGTCTGCCCCACACATAAACTATAAATATTATAATTATTAATTATGCCTATAATCATACGCCGCGGATGAAAATGTGTAATTACAATTAATTATAACTAATTATGAAGAACGGTGAGAGGTGTAGGGGATTCTTCAGGGTTGAACGTGTTGCGAGAGATAGAGCTGGATGTCACTGCCGGAGGAGACCCTGGGGTGTTGAATACAATACAGGTGATGAAGGCTGAGAGACAAGTGTGTTAGGGGCAACCGGGTAGAGACAGCCTGATACAAAGGGGAAGGTTGAAGAAGAAGGAATCATTTTATAAGTATAAAAGTTCATGGAGAAGAGACGACACATCTATTGGTGAGAGGTTAGAGAGGGTTCATGAGTTCAAGCCCATCAGCCGAAATATGATGGGGTTTTTTCTCTAGGTGCAATCGTGGATTTATATGTATGCGTGTAGCTGCAATTCTGACCTCCTTCTGAGAGTAAGAACTCCACTTTGAGTCGTACTCCACTATGTGTAGAGCTGTGGGAGTGCGTGTCTTAGTGGTTAGAGTGTTGGCCTCATGCTCGTATGATTGTGGTTTCAATTCCTGGACCTGGCGACGCATTGTGTTCATTTCACATTACTCCAGTCCACTCAGATGGCAAAAATGAGTAACCCTGTGAGAGTCTGGCGTCTCATCCAGGTGGGGAATATATACGCCACGAAACCGGAAAACCGGTCCTTATGAGTCGCATGACTCGAGAAGGTAACTTTACCTTTTACTATATGTAGGGCTTCACTGTAAGTAGTATTCAAGTGTAGGTGATACCCCACTGTGAGTCTCACTTGTACTGATGAGGGCTGAATCTTTTCTATGGCTGGAAAAAGGCCTATCTTTGAGATGAAGCGTTGTTTTCTAAATAAAGATTGTGTTCACCCTTAGAAACCGTCAGAGCCTGTGAGGTCAAGCATTTAACGTGATCTCGGCGGCTCTAGTTTTCTGCTTTTCGTGTTTTAAGGTCGAAAAGGGGCAGTGACGGTGTCTGTTGTTGTTGTGGTTGTCGAAGGAGCCTAGAGGGGTACATTCGCGGTTCCTGTTTATGGAGCCAGCGCAGATGTAGTGTTAGGAGCACAGGTTTCATGTGCATGCAGGTTTGCTGTGGAATGTAAGAGAGGAATGAGGTTGTATTTATCTGCATAGGGGACGTAGCAGTAAGTAGGGGGAGAAAGGGCTGACAGAAGTTAACCCTGGGGTACACCCAAGAGTCGAAAGTGTGGAAGTAAGGAGGAGCTCTGTCTGCACAGGTCCGACAGGAAGCGACCACGCCCTCGGAAAACGGATGGAGTCCATTCGCCAGTGGTTTTGCCAGCAGATGTGCATACCAGGTTCTATCAAAATCTTTGCTGACATCAAGAGCAAGAATACAAGTTTCACCATATTAAAGCCTACAGCCCAGCGGTGAGGAATTTAAATGAATAGATCGCCAATAGATGTCGCTTTACAACCGATTGCTTATTAAAGTTTGAGAGATAATTAAGGTGTTGCAGAAGATTGTTATTCATGGTTGAGTTCATTGAACTTGTGAGAATGAATGTATGTATGTATGGTTGGATGGGTGGATATATGGGTGGACGGATGAATGGCGGGCGAGATGGATGAGTTTATGCATGTATGCATGTATATGCGTGTGTATGAGCGTGTGTATGTGTGTGCGTGTGTGTGTGTGTTTGTGTCAGACTGTGTGTGTATGTGCGTTTGTGTTTATGTATGTGTGTATGTGTGTGTGTGTGTGTGTGTGTGTGTGTGTGTGTGCGTGCGCGCGTGTAAACAAGATATTTGTTTTCTGTGCTGGGTGTGTCGACATTTCAGTATTCCCAAACTTAGTTTAAAACAGATTAAAATGTTGCCCAGATAATTATCTTCCTTACTTTAATACATCAATTAACATTTCTGCCAAATCTCACCATATTTGGCACGTGGCTCACTTCCCTATTCCCTGATAACCATTCTCCATATTACCTAATTAACCGATACAATCTTTGTTTGTTTGTTTCTTACAGTAATAAGTTAGACATAAATTAACATAAATCTGTTTTGAATATGGCTATAGTTCTGTTCGAACATAAACAGAAAAAAATTTCCGACATACACACAATTATATACATACATACATGCATGCATGCATACATACATACATACATACATACATACATACATACATACATACATACATACGTATTGGATCATCCCATGAATAATGCGGTTTTTCAATTGCATGAACTACAAGCTGGGGGGAGACGGGATAAATACCTGCATCAACTTGCTATAAAAGCAGGTAGTAATTTTACCCTGTCCTTATTCTTAGGGCAAGTTTTGAAGAGTGCAGCTCGATTTTAACAATTATTTTTTCAAAGCTATAATGGGACTGACAAAGGAGCATATTTGGCATATTTTGCTCTATGAGTTCAATAAAGGCAACAACGTAGCAGAAAGTGTGAAGAATATTAATGCAGTATATGGGGATCGGACAATAAGCATAAGCCAGTGATTAGGAATAAATGAACATTAGGTCAGTTAAAATGTTTTCTGACATATTTTAACTTCTAAAGGCAAATTCACTGCAGTCACCGAGAAGTAAACAATTTTGTTTTATGATCATATCTGCCCATTGCTTCCCTCAACTGGATTCCCAGACACGTGTTTCTGTCCCTTAAGCTTTCCTCAATGGAAAATACCGAACAGTGACAACCCTGCGCTGTTTCAAGGCAGTGGTTTTATCTAAAAACTGTCACTGAGGTCCGCTGTTGGACTGCTTATTTGGAATAAATATACCAGCATCAGCGGGAAGCAGAGGGCAGAAATTGTTTTCACGCCTTTTACCATTATAGAAATTTTTTTTCTACACGGCAACTGCAGTGAATATGCGTTCAGAAGTCAAAATATGACACAAACGTTCATGTGTGTGTGTGTGTGTGTGTGTGTGTGTGTGTGTGTGTGTGCACATATAATTGAATTTAAGTATTGTACTGAAAGTCTCGGCCTGTTCTTTTCTCTTTTGAGCGTGATTCGTGACTCTGCCAAGTCTTTTAAAAGCACGCCATTTCTATTTTCTTACGCAGTACGTTTTTTTGTTATCTAAATACACTACGGCGTGAACAAACGGCACAAGGTTCGAATTCCACGAAAGCCTTTCACAATTTTTAGCTTATACACTGATTTCATGTCTCTGCAGAACATACCTTATAATTTTTTTTTTTAATCTGAGCCGTTGTTATCGCTAAATCCTAGTTTAGCCTATCAATGAAGAAAATTAAATTCAGTTTCAACAAACTTGTAAAGAAAATACAAAACTAGATTTTGTTTCCATAAACTTATGACCTGCATTTTGGGAGCAGTTACCTTCGGTCATAATTTCACAAGTTGGTCAAATAAATCAGCGGAAACTGATTGGAAGCCGACTGAAATGATTTCTTTCTCTTCCCTGGTGGTAAGATTAATTTGTCGCCCAGTTTAACACCACATCTGGCCTTTGCGTACCTCTAATCGTGCTTATTTTCCCTCATCTTTTTTGTCTTGGATGTTCTAAAGACGGTCGCGTGTGTTGTCTATCATTCGTCCTCTATCGAAACTATTAATTTTTTTTTTTTTCATTCAGTTTTAGAAAAACGATTTTGAGATTGAATCTTTGAAACTTTGATCAATAGAACGTCTAAAACCTTCCTTTGGCTTTTTATTCTAGCCATGATGCTCTTCCTAGTACATTTGTTTTCAATGTCACGTGTTTCCCATGTATTGATCTGATTATACCAGATCAATTTCTCTAATGAGATGTTAAATTGTTATTTTGTTTCTTTCTTTTGTTCTTTCTTTACATTGTTTTCTTTTTAATTTATTATCTTGAAGAAACAGTATAACCAAAATATAGCTGTCGTGTTAATTCCTTTTTCTTCTCTCATAGAAGAAGCCATACTGGATGGTGTAAACACAAGAACATTTTCCCCACAAAAATACAGAAATCCCTACGTGACACACCAAATACTGGTATGGCGTACAGCAGTCCACTCCCCACTTTTTCTAATATTCTTTTATTCTTTTATATGTTTCAGTCATTTGACTACGGCTATGCTGGATCACTGCCTTAAAGAGCTTTAGTCGAAGAAATCGACCCCAGGACTTATTCTTTTTAAGCCTAGTACTTATTCTATCGGTTACTTTTGACGAACCTCTAGTTTACGGGGACGTAAACACACCGGCATCAGTTGTCAAGTGATGGTGGGAGAGACAAACACAGGCACAAGGTCACACACACATGAATGTATACATACATATACAATAGTAGATAATACTCGCCCAAGGTGCCACGCAGTGGGACTGAACCCGAAACCACGTGGCTGGGAAGCAAGATTCTTACCACACAGCCAATTTTTTTTTAATAATCTCTTGGAAAATGCATAACACTCGAAGATGTCTGATTATCTTCGATTTCATCCCATAGTTAAGGTTCTTTAAAAGGTAACTCTCGAACGTTCATCGTGACAGACACAATAATATTAGAGGTGAATGAGAAAACAAATAAATAAATAATCAGATGATTGGAGAAGGGCAGAAAAGAACAAACAAAACAAAAAATAAAATAATTGACAAAAACAACCCCTTTAAACAATTTTGTACACTCTCACCTCCTCCCCTACCTCTTTCTTCTTCTTCTCCTCCTCCTCCTGTATGACCCACACTTAGAAATGAACGTTGTCGTCTGTAGCAAGTATTTCTAACGTATTTCAATTAAATGGTTTCGTTCACGCTTGATATCAAATATTAGGGCATTCGTAAGAGATATGGGGAGTTGATAGCACCACCACTACCACCACTACCGACACCGCCATCATCACCACCATCACCACCACTACTACTACCACCATCACCACTAAATAAAAATTAGTATGAAGCGTTTGTTTGCTTCTGTAAGCAATACAACGAATACAAACACCCCGATAAAAAAAATGAACTGCCTCTGCTGCTGCTGCTGCTACTACTACTACTACAACTACTATTACTACCACTACATGATACGTCATACGACTGTGAGTGATTAATTACTGTCGGTAACTTTAATAATTCTGAGCTGAAATACAGCGACAAGTCAAGAAAAAAAATTAGAAACAAAACAAAGCAACTAAAATATTGTCGTCAGAAAAAAATTTGGATAAAAGTGAAATATATCCAGTTTAATTTGGCTGATTCCAGTAAACTTTTTCTTATTGTGTGTAGTGGATGGGGGTGCGTGTATATATAAATAT
>NC_069002.1:16105214-16106354 GCF_001194135.2 Octopus bimaculoides
TATATATATATATATATATCTATATGTATGTATGTATGTATGTATGTATGTATGTATGTATGTATGCATGCATGTATGTATGCATGTGTGTATGGCTTCGAAGAGGCTGTCATCACAACCTCAATGAGAACATAGTGTTAGAGATGTGAAACATGTGGCCGTGTACTCCTTTCTGAGGCTGGGTGTGTCAACCATGTGAAAAGCCATGAAAGATCAATTTTATGCAACATCCTTCCTCCTTGACCAGACGATTCGACGTGTGTCGCCTTGTCAAAATGATCTGATCAATACAATAGATGTAACAACTTTTGTCTGTCACCTATGCTTCAAATCATGCAGATCTGCAGCAGAACTGTACAATTATTTGAGTGGTCATAACGAGGAAGATCAGAAATACCTTTGACAACGAGGAAGTTCAGAGACATCAATCATCTGTAAAGATAGAGGAATCATCATGTATTATTAACTTTTACAGGGAACAGGTTGACGGTAACTTCATAGTTTCGGCTTTTTCGCCATCGTCAGATAGGATTACTTTGGTCCTTTTTGGTTTTATATGGTATTTTGGTAAATTCTTGACATAAAAACAAATAATAATAATAATGATGATATAGAGGATGTACTGACGCATGCGCGTGACTAGGTGGTTATTTATTTTGCTTCACAACATCACGACTCCAGATTGCGCATCACAACGGACTGCCTTGCTCAAATGTCTTCTATCAATTTTGGATTGACCAGTTCCTTGTGTAAAAATAAACCATTTTTGCATGCATACATATATGTAATCATTCATTTGTGCATACACTCCTACATGTGGAGGCGCAATAGCCCGTTGGTTAGGGCAGCGGACTTGCGGTCATAGGATCGCGGTTTTGATTCCCAGACCGGGCGTTGTGAGTGTTTATTGAGCGAAAACACCTAAAGCTCCACGAGGCTCCGGCAGGGGATGGTGCCGAACTCTGCTGTACTCTTCCACCACAACTTTCTCTCACTCTTACTTCCTGTTTATGTTGTGTCTGTAATTCAAAGGGTCAGCCTTGTCACACTGTGTCACGCTGAATATCCCCGAGAACTACGTTAAGGGTACACGTGTCTGTGGAGTGCTCAGCCACTTGCACGTTAATTTCACGAGAAGGC
>NC_069002.1:16106707-16107309 GCF_001194135.2 Octopus bimaculoides
GATATATGTACACACACACGCAAGCAAATACACCTGCACAAATATCTATATATGTGTACGTACATTATATACGGAAGTCGCACAAATACATGCAATACATTCCATAAACAATAATCTTTATATAAACTAAGTACATAAATATATGTGTGCAAGGTGTATGTGGGTGAGTGTATTTATGTGTGTGGAAACCAAAGCAAAAAGAAACACAGGTAAAATGTGCAGCAAAGAGGAAATAAACAAGCAAAAATTCTACGCGATGTCAAACAAATGAAAGCAGGCGGATGAAAAGGATAGAAATACACAGCGAAAAAATAACAAACAAAGAAGTGTACAATGAAGTTTAATACACCAAAGGAAGAAACTGAAGTGACTCTGACATTTCGCCATGTAACCTTTATTAAAGAGAAAGAAAAAAGAAAAAAGAATTGTGATGCAAAAGAACGTGACAAAATATACAAGAGCAGGCAAAAATATATCTGGTTACATAGCAGTTATCAAGTATATAGGCGTATATGTGTATATGTCCATTTGTATCTCTCTCACACACTTTCTATCTCTCTCTCTCTCTCTCTCTCTCTCTCTCTCTCTCTCTCTCTCTCTCT
>NC_069002.1:16108548-16109813 GCF_001194135.2 Octopus bimaculoides
TATATATATATATATATATGTATATATATACATACATTCATGTATATTGATATACATATACAAAGATACATTATGTACACATATACATGTACATATGTATCACATATCTACATATGTATATATATGCACAATTGTACGTATAGGTGCGCTTGTACATGTATATGTATTTGCACATATATATGCATATTTGTACATGTATGTGTATATTTATATATGAATGCGTGTGAGTATATATATCTATATATATATGTGTGTGTGTGTGTGTAGATATATGTGTATGTATTTAAGTAAATTACATATATGCATATATATATATACACACATGTTTATATTGTTTGTATATTGAAACGAGCAATCATAAACCAATTTGTCTCACTCCCGTCTCTCTCCCTCTATCACCTCCCCCTCTCTCTCTCTTTCCTCCTCCTTCTCTTCCTCTTCTTCTTCTTCTTCTTTCATTCCCCTTCTTCTTTCATATCGCCCCTTCCCTCCTAAACCCTATAATAAAACATAAACCCCATACTTTCAACGCTTCACCTGACAGATCTCTCCTCAGTCGATGCTATTACACCATCAACGATCATTCTCTTTCATGCTACTTATTCTGGAACATTCGACAAAGTGACGCCTTCCGTTCAGCGAGGTGGCAGTCCAACGAGGTTGCCGTTTCTAGTCTCTGCTTACCTAATTAGAACTCTGTCGCAGAATCTTAAATATCAGCCCCCACCCCCACCCCTACGCCCACCCCTCCCTTCAACTAGTAACTAAGTAGATATCAATACTATGAGTGGAATTAAATTACTTTGAAGGCGATGGAGATGTGGTGGACCCAAAACTGATAGAAGCAATTTGTGCGTGTGTGTATATGGAATTAATATGTGTGTGAGAGTGTTTATAATGTAATCATGCCTACATGCATACATACAAATTGTGTGCGTGTGTGTGTGTGTGTGTGTATGTGTGTACATATGTGTTTGTGTGTGTGTGTTAACAAGTATGTAAATGCATATTTTATATTTCTAAACATACATATATGCGTGTATTTATATATATATATATATATAAATATATATATATGTGTATGTATGCATATGTTTGTATGTATGTATGTTATATATATATACACACATGCATTTTCATACACAGTCAATTTCTAAACAAATTTGCTGACACGCATAATATGTAATCACATTTATATCATATACATGTATGTGTGTGTGTGTGTGTGTGTGTGTGTGTGTGTGTGTGTGTGTGTGTGTGTGTGT
>NC_069002.1:16110494-16116893 GCF_001194135.2 Octopus bimaculoides
TTTTTCTGTTTTAAGTTCAAATCCTACCATGACGAAACATAACGGTGGACTTAATCCGTCTCTACCACCAGATACATTAGGTACGTTTATTGGAGTCCAGACTATTGTAGGTATTCGGGTCGGGTCGCACTTCTCCCTCCTTTCCACTTCTCTTAGAGACCCTGTAAAAAAAAAAGTACAGTCTTCCCTTCTTACTAAAAGATAACCAACCAAAAATACAAAAACTCAGAAATTTTCAGAGGTTATCTGTGATTATAGAAAAGAAAGTAGTTTTGGAATAACTGTTTCTAATAATACGAATTTTTTTCTCCCTTTTTTTTTTTTTTTTTTTACCTTTCATATCCCGGGGTCTCGAACAACTGAGATGACCATTCTGAGAAACAGTTTATTTTTCAAAATTCCATGTATTCCGATTTTTCATGTAGACATATCCTATTTCATTGTTTTTGAGGTGGGGAAGTTTTTCTTCATTTTGTAGTTTCCCTAAAATTATCATTCTTTACGAAAAATAAAATTTCACTATTCCATTCTTTTACAGTTTTGCTCCCCTTCCCAGCATCCACTACAATTCTTTAGGGGATCGCTTGCGGCGAAAACACATCCTAATAGATAGCACTGCATCCAAACTACTAGCCCTTCTCTTCGAGGCTAAAAAATATTTCAGCCCTTAACAATTGTTGACACTCCACAGAATACAAATGAAACACTCGGTGGAGTTTTGCTCCGACATCCCAGACCACAACCAAAAACGTTGGCATTAAATCAATCGCAGAGGCACCAGTCTCTGTCTTTTCTATCTCTATTAAAATGGCCTTTGTTCCTTGGAGCTTGCTGGTCTTGTACATTATTTTCCCTGCCTCTTATCATCCATCTGTCCACCTACCGGTCTCACATGAGGCTATCGAAAAAAATGGTTCAAGGAGTTTGTACAAATCTAGAAATGAGAAGACAATAACACAGTAATCTAAACGTCTTACTAATACAGATGCTGTAAATATACCGTATAAAGATACAGATTAATAGTCCGGCCGATTATAAACTTAATTCTCGTTCGTAAATTGAATGTGTTTCGTTTCAAGACTCAAAAATATCAACCACTATTTCCCTCAAAGACTAAATATTTTCGTCTGCCATCGTCGGCTTCCATGAATGTTAATATATTACCGGTAATAAATAAACTGGTAATAAATTACCAGTTAATAAATTACCAGTTACTAAAGCAGTAAGCTGGCAGAATCATTAGCACACAGGTCAAAATGCTTCGCGTCATTTCGTCCGTCGTTACACTCTGAGTTCAAATTACGCCGCGGTCCACTTTGCCTCTCCTTTCTTCGGAGTAGATAAAGTAAGTACCAGTTGAGCACTGGGGTCGATCTAATCAACTTTGTCCCTTCGGCAAAAATGATGACCTTGTGCCAAGATGTTTTTTCAAAGCCTTGTCTCGGAAATAACATTTTTTTCTTGAACACACACTGACACATTCTTCAAACTATTCAAATTTCACTCCCCTTTACTCTGAATTTCAGGTTTATTTACGTTCTTTCAAATGACAGGTAAGTGATGGTGGTTTCTAACCGTACAGAATTCCTTGGAGCAGTGCATACCATCAAAGTGACACTGGGGTAAAATATACGAAACCCAGTATACCCATCATGACTATCCGTCTGATAAGGATACACCAGGCACATGCATTACAACCATATGTGCGTGACAAATCAAGATAAACAGCGCATTACCTTGCAGATGAGACCCAGTTAGAATTTTCATCAGGTCAAGTAGCCCATCCTGCTCAAAAGGTCCCTGAACAAGGGTTGTTTAAGGATGTTGAACGAAATACCCACGTTTCCAAAGGTGAATTATCCAAACCCCTAAGAATTCCTCTCAACACATGGCTATGATGCTCCCCCACTACTTCTGCTCGTGATCAGAGATGCACATATCGTCAGCCACCAAGGGATATACTCAACTGGTTAAGGTCAAACAACTGACCAGAAAATCTGTGGTATTGAGCAGAATATTTGCTGTAGCCCATCTTTTATACCAAGACAAAACAATGTACATGATAACACTTCCAATCAGTTAAGATCAGAAGCCATGTGAGCCACTGTCTGGTATTGCATCAGGGCTTTTATTATTATTATTATTATTATTATTATTATTATTATTATTATTATTATTATTATTATTATTATTATTATTTACTTTAATCTGCATGTATGTTACAAACACTCGCCGAGTCACATCCAGTGTCCTAGGGCGAGTGAAGGATAAGAGATGTTACAGTATGACTGAAAGCTTGAGGAGGGGAAGTGACATGGAGCAGTAGCGAAATATCTTCATGTTATACGACACATACATTTAAATCGATAGGGTTTTTCTAAGGATGTGAGCAGTACCTGTCAGCACAATCTTTTGGGTTTCTCTGAGACATGGTTCTCCTGGGATATTACCTAGATGTTTCTGAAATCCCTTTCTTATCATACCAAGGGCACCCTCAATAAGAGGAACAGATCTTGCATTGAGATGCCACATCTTTTGTATTTCAATTTTCAGGTCCTTATATTTATATATTTGTCAAATTCCTTTACAGACATATTTCTATTAGTGGGATCACATCTATTAGTCAACAAATAATTTCTTCTTAACCTTTAATGACAATATCTGGTCGATTAGCCTAGATTGTTCTGTTGGCGTTGACTGGAAAATCCCAGAGGATAGTGACATTTTTACCTTCAACTACTAGCTCAGGATGATGTTCATACCAGTAAGCATAAGTGCTGATTTTGTAGTGTTTACATATTTTCCAATATTGTCCAACCCTATCGTGGCGAATTTTTGTATTCCTTTGTTGTCAGTACAGGACATTTCGAGACGAAATGGTCTATTGTTTCATCAAATTTATAGTAGAATCTGTATTTAGGATCAGAACCACTTTGAAGAACGTTAACCTGGTAGTTTTTGATAAGCAAGCTTCGATCTTTTTATTATTATTATTATTATTATTATTATTATTATTATTATTATTATTATTATTTGATGCAAACTTTCAGCTTATTCTGCTGGGTATGATGGAAAGTATCAGCTACCCAGAGCCAACAAACTTAGGTGGGACATATTTACTGGTCATGCTTTAAGAATCCTGCGAAGAATTCTTGCAGTTTCAAGCAATGTTGATATTTGAGGTGTTTTATCTTTAGATGTGTACCAATCTTTTTGAGCCATGTTGGTAGTTGAGTGCTGATAGTTCCAAGTGCGATTTTATTATTATTATTATTATTATTATTATTATTATTATTATTATTATTATTATTATTATTATTAAGGGTGATGGTACGATAGAATCGTTAGAGCGTCAAACCAAATGCCTTGTGGTATTTTAAAGCGCAAATCCTTCCAACATTCTTTGAGGTCGATTAAGATAAAATACCAGTTAAATATTATGGTCGATGTGATCGACTAACCACTCCCCTAAAAAATTGCTGTGCCAAAATTTGAACCTATTGTTGTTGTTGTTGTTGTTATTGTTGTTTTTGTTACTATTCCTATCATCATCATCATCATCACCACCATGATCATATTCACCGACATTATTCGATACTGTGTTTTCAAAGTGAAAAAAAATACGCGTTACTGCCATAATTATACATTTTTAAAAAATATTTTTAATTCACTTTAGTAATTATATAAGATATTTCTGAGATACTATTTCGCTTCAGTTTGCTAAATTTTGGCAACGCACATGTAAGTATTCTTGACATTTTCCATTTTCCCGGTTATTTTTTTGTAACGTTTATCCTCTAACCCAGACTTATCCAAGTTTAATGGCGTATACTGTGTTCTTTTTCGAAATTTTTTCTTCACACTAATTTCTAAGCTTAACTTGTTTCATTTTGTTCACGTTCTGTGACGTATTCTTTACATTTTCGCTATTAACCCTTGGAAGTTTTATTTTAATGGAATCTTGCTTTTTTGTTTTTATTTTATCTGCAGAGCCATGCAACCCCAAGACTCAAGAATAACTACCCGGAAGTTAAATACTGCCGGATGGAATGACGTTACTAGCGGCAACAACAGCCCCTCGACCGGGACTGGATTAAGACCCATAGAGTCCTTTAGCATTTAAAAGATTTAGTTATCCTACATTTATGCAATTCAAAATATAAACAATAACGAATCATAATATAAACCTCCATCTTTTTTAAATGAAGCAAAACTAAAACTAAGATGGACAATAATGTCTATTTTTGTATGCTTCCAGTGTATTTATATTTGGAAAGTTTTCTCCTCCCTTTTTTTAATTACTAAGTCTTTGATTAGATCCTCAAAATTAAGCTTACATAAGACATCTGCTTTTAAGAAGTTTTGCTTCCCAAACCACGTGGGCTTGGGTTCAGTCCCACGGCGTGGCACCTTCGGGAAGTGTCTTCCACTATAGCCTCGAGTGGAGCAAAGCCTCGTCAGTGGATTTGGTAGACAGAAACACAAAACAAGCGCGTCGTGTATATATATATATATATATATAGGAGAATTTACGAAAAAAACAACAAACGAAGACAAGTGGTGTAAACAACAAATGGATGTATTAGTATAACGCTCGCGAATAGAGAAAGTCTTTAACGTTTCGAGACTACGCTCTTCAACTGAAAGGAACACAGAAAGAAACAAGGAGAGAAAAAAATATAAATGTAGCGGTCAGCGATCTAGGCGGTGAATAAACTGTCGTCTAAATTACGCACAAATGAAAATAACACTGACATCTCATTTTAACAGATATATTTACCAAAATTACATAAAAATATCTCGAAATACAAAAGAGTAAATTTATTCAATAAAATCGCTATTGGCTTCAACCACGGCCTCCAGACGACTTCGGAAACTCCTGCAACTCTTTTGGACGGTCTCCTTGTTTAAGTTGGTGAATGCTGCCATAATCCTTGCCTTCAGTTCATCTTAGGTGTTACAAGGACTTTTGTTGGTCTCTTGCTCAACTGAACCCCACACATAATAATCAAGAGAGTTGAAAAAATATTTATATATATATATAGGAAGTTAGCAAGCTTCGAACTGTCCGTAGAATAAGATGCAACTTTCAGGAACAATAGTGGTGTGGTTTATTGACGTAGAAATGTTTCCCATATCGAAGTTCGATCAGCTGAGAAGTTATTTTATTGTTCACGGTTACCAATTGAGGTTGGTGCGTATGTGAATAAAAATCCAAATTTAGCGAATGGTGTAGGTAAAATCCAGTCTACATATGTTTCCTAGCTAGCAGAGCCTCGGAAGTACTTATTACCCAACGAGTAGTACTCTGCTAGCTATTCATATATATATACATACATACATATATGTATGTCAATGTGTGTTTCTTTGTGTGTGTGTGTGTGTGTGTGTGTGTGTGTGTGTGTGTGAATAGTTTATTAATTCAGTATCGAGTTGATGACGGTTGAATGAATAGAAATTCGGTAGAGATTTTAAATTGAAAAAATATATATTTCTTTATCGTAAGCAAGAACAGGTATTGACATAGTAATAACGAGACGGTGGGTAAGTGGTTATGTTTGGCAGCATGGTATAAGTACACTGGAATGACTTGCTTGTTCTAAGTTTGATCATCTAACAAGCCGATGCTGCCGCCACCGCAGTCACCGTAGTTCTTTATCGCAACTAGTATAGACACAGCTCTCTAGCTCCCTGTTGGTTATTGGCTAAAATGCGCTAATTATATATTTGATGTTCTCGCCAGAAAAAGCCAGCCAAAGAAGAAATCCTGTTATAGTGAAGTTTTGAGTAGACAGTGCTACACCTAGATTACATGGTTTAAAAGTTATGTAAATATAACACAGAACAACAATCAGAGAATGTCTAAAGCGAAAATAAACCAAGGAAAGAAACAGAAGATTTAACCCTCTGAGCTTTATCATTGAAAAGAAAAATACATCGTTGACCAGCAAACATCCTGCGGTATTCAACCAGAAATAACATCTGTTATGGATGTACTGTGTTCAGAAAATGTTTCCAGCAGAGGCTGGCAGGAACACCAGATGTAGTTCTGCATCAATAGGCTTTGTCAATGGCGTGCATTGGCAGCCAACTACGTGCTTAGTCGAGATTTGCGGTCACGGCCGCAGTCAAGTGACTGGAACAAGTAAATGAACATACATACATACATATATGCATGCATACATACATATATAGATAGATAGATAGATAGATAGATAGATAGATACATACATACATACATACATACATACATGCACGCACACATACATACATACATACATACATACATACATACATACATACATAAATAGAAAGATAGATAGATAGATAAATAGATAGATAGATAGATAGATAGATATATAGATAGATAGATAGATAGATAGATAGATAGATAGATAG
>NC_069002.1:16117203-16120108 GCF_001194135.2 Octopus bimaculoides
TATATATATATATATATATATATATGTATACACACACATGTGTGCATACATATGTATATATATATAATTTGTATTTATTATATATCCTCCCATGCCTTGTCTATATAATATAACACTGGACCTTCTCTAATACAATCAGATATGCATATTAACTGTCACAACTAACAAACATATTTGTGTGTATGCATGTTGTGTGTGTGTGTGTTTATATCCATGGCTCCCTGTGTATGCGTACAACAATGCGTTAATTAATTTTTGTTCCCCATCTACCATTTTTGTACCATTTTTGTACCATTTTTGTACCATTCTTGTATGTCTGCCTCGATGGCATCGATGTCTTTCTTTGATAGAATCAGGGAAAAAAATGACACAAAATGATAGTGGGTGGGGTGGGGGTGGAGGTTAATGAATCAGATTTGTGTGAATGTGAATGAGGAAATGATTGAATTAGAAGAGAATGGAATGGTTTGGGAGGAACCGAAGCTGAACGAATCACCGCAACCAGAATTGAAAACATGTGATAGCTAGGCGGGGCGTTGATGAAAACGAGAGGATAATAGGGTAATTTGGTGGGGGAGGGAAATGGACGGGTGGACGGGTGGACAGGTGGACGGGGGAGAGATGATACTTCTATCTGTTGTCAACCGTTTCACGGAATAAGATTTAGTTTAAGCACGCGAGTTCCACAAATGAGAACCATCCGGATCAGTGAGTTGCCATTGCCAGGAATATTAAAGACTGAAAAGTATCTTTCTCACTTTCTCTCTCCCCTCATATCTCTCTTTCTCCCCACTTTATTTCTCTCTCATTCACTTTCTCTCTCGCTCTCTTTTTCTTTCTCCCACTCTCTCTCTTTCTCTCACTCTCTCTCTCTCACTCTCACTCTCTCACTCGCACTCTCACACACACATACACTCTCTCTCGCACTCTCTCTCTCTCTCTCGCACTCTCTCTCCCTCTCTCTCTCTCTCTCTCTCTCTCTCTCTCTCTCTCTCTCTCTCTCTCTCTTTATTTCTCTTAAATTATTCGGTAAACAGAAACGCATATCATGGTCAGGAGATTAGCTGACGTTACTCTCTGCCGAGAAAAGAGCCAGCAAGGACTTAATACGCTTTAAGTTCATTCCCCAGGCACGGATGCGCTGTCAGACGGACCTGTCCGAGGTGCGCACAAAGTGACGAAACCGTTCTGCTCGCACTCGTTCAGTGTCCGGGCATTATTGACTTGTGTGGTTGTGTCGAACAGCTACTGTCACGTGTGAAACGGATCCGCATATCGACGGAGTCTGTAGTGATGATCGCACCGCCGCCCTCCTTCGAGCAGGCAAAGCAGTTGTCCTTTACTGTAGCGAAAGAGGTTCATTGGTGGACAAGGCTGAAAGGCATGAGGACAGATACATTCCTCTTTGGTAGAGCTCTCATTGACTTCTTCAAGTTTCACTTGAAAAGGAAGTTGAGGATGGAGAGAGAAATGCTGTCCTCGGGTGAGTTTATTGAACGATAGGTGAAAGTTGCAAAAAGGGCAAGAATGGATGGTACCTCTCTAAGTGTAGACCAGTGGGTTGGAAAGAAAGAATTGAGGAGGGCACTTGCTCATAGGGTTTCAGGGAAATCTCGGACGGAAGGGCTCCTCGATTATCCCTAGAGGCGTTCCTGTATCAGGAGGGCCACATCCTCCGACCCCACTTTTTCTTTATACCACTGTATGCTATACAAAAGTCTCCTCTTTCCCAGTTCATACCGTGTATACTTTTTAATTATCATTTCGTTATATGTAAACCCCCACACTTTATGTCTGTCTCTGTATTGTCCCCCTCATCTTTCGCCCTCATGGCAAATAATTGAAATCATTATTGTTATTATTGTTATTATTATTATTATTATTATTATTATTATTATTATTATTATTATTATTATTATTGTTATTATTATTATTATTATTATTATTACTATTATTATTATTATTATTATTATTATTATTATTGCTAGCTGACAGAATCGTAAGCACACCGGGTGATATGCTTTGATACACTAGGCACATGCATCGCAACCATATGTGCGCTATGAGAGCTACTGCCTGGTACTGCATCAGGGCATTTATTATTATTTTTATCATTATTATTATTATTATTATTATTATTATTGAGTGAGAGAGCAGTGCATGCCATCAAAGTGACATTGGGGTGAAATATACGATGCCCAGTATACCCATCATGACTACCCGCCTGATAAGGGTACACCAGGCACATGCATCACAGCCATATGTGCGCGACATGGTGATCTCATATCAAGATAAACAGCACGTGACCTTGCAGGTGGCGCCCAGTTAGAATTTTCTTCAGGTTGAGTAGCACATCTCACTCAAAAGGTCCTTGAACAAGGGTTGTTTAAGGACGTTGAACGAAATACCCATGTTTCCAAAGGTGAATTATCCAAACTCCAAAGAATTCCTCTCAACACATGGCTATGATGCTCCCCTACTACTTCTAGTCATGATCAGAGATGCACATAACATCAGCCACTAAGGGACATGCTCAACTGGTTATGGTCAAACAACTGACAAGCAAATCTGTGGTATTGAGCAGAATATTTGCTGTAGCCCATCTTTTATACCAAGACAAAACAATGCACATGTTTACACTCTCAATCAGTTAAGATCAGAAGCCATGAGAGCCTGTCTGGTACTTATTATGATCATCATCATCATCATTATTATTATTGTTATTATTATTACTATTATTATTATTATTATTATTATTATTATTGTTATTATTATTATTATTATTATTATTATTATTATCATTATTATTAACATTATCATTATTATTATTACTATTATTATTATTATCATCATCATCATCATCATCATCATCATCATCATCATCATCATCATCATCATTATTATT
>NC_069002.1:16120942-16121866 GCF_001194135.2 Octopus bimaculoides
GGTGGTGGTGGTGGTAGTGGTGGTGGTGGTGGTGGTGGCAGCGGCGAAATGTTTCTGGTGTGGGTGAAGTATTTTTAGAGAGTAGGTCTGACGCGGGTAATTGAGACAACAAGGAAGGAAGAATGAGAAAAGAAAAAGAAAAAAAAAAACAGAAAAGGAAATTGAAATGAATGAATGAAAACAAGAAAAATTAAATTGAAGTTAAAATTATAATACCAAGAAGATTTTTGCTTATAATCGGAAATTGGGGGTGATGGTGTCAGGTGATGTTGCTGATGCTAATGATGATGATGATGAAGTTGATGGTGATGATGATGATGATGACGATGATGATGATGACGGCGATGATGATGATGAAGATGATGATGAAGATGATGATGATGATGATGATGATGATGATGAATATAACTGATGCATTAGCTGTTGTTTCGCCCATGGTCACCCTTCCTCGAAGTAAGCTCTGATCAAAAGTATCAGTAGTAGTGAGTGGTGATGATGTTGGTGACGGTGGTAGAGTGGTAAATGATGATGACGATGATGATGATGGTGATGATGGTGATGATGATGATGATGATGATGATGATGATGATGATGATGATGATGATGATGATATGGCTGTTTTAATGAGAAAGGAAGTTATGCAGATAGTGGTATGTCTGTGGACGATAACGGATTTAACGTTTCGTGTTAAAACACTTTATCAAAGCGAAATAAGAGAAATCTTTGATCAAATTGGTAGTTTGAAACGCGGAAGCTTCCCATTTCAAAACAACCGAAAATGGGTTGAGAGATATTTTGCTGCTATATTGACATGGTCTGTCTTTGCAGAAAAATTTTCGCTACTTCGAGGTAGTTGTGGTGGCAGTGGAGTGAGAATAGCGATTGTTGTAAGGGCAGCGGTGGTGGAGGAGGAGGAGGAGGAGG
>NC_069002.1:16122848-16123662 GCF_001194135.2 Octopus bimaculoides
ATACACGCAATACATACATATATACATATTTATGCTTTTGTATATATACACGTGTACGTGTGTATGTATATGTATATTGACGTATGTAGAATAACAAATCGAAACGAGATGAAACAAAGGAATTTTCTCCATGACAACGCGCTCACTGTGGGTGTGTGTGAGTTTGTGTGTGTGTGTGTGTGTGTGTGTGTGTGAGTTTGTGTGTGTCTGTGTGTGTGTGTGTGTGTGAGAGAGAGAGAGAGAGAGTTTGTGTGAGTTTGTGTGGGTGTGGGTGTAGTATGAAGGTTACTCAGTGCCAGAGAAGGGGATCTCCGCTCTATGAACATGGCATCCATCATCTTCCGAAATCTTGTGGACTTTGAATAGTTTGCAAGGATTAAAGAAACAAGAGGAGGAGGAGGAGGAGAGGAAGGGTGGGGGAGTGTGAGAGATGAGCGAGGGGAGAAACAGGGAGACAACAAGCACCGAACATAGATAAGTAATAGAGGTGGTGGTGGTGGGGAGGGTGTCCACTCCGTCCTTCTCCCTCTCCGTATATTCACACGTCTGTGTTTATATTACACAAACATAAATATATATTTATAAGTATTTACATATACATGATATACATGATATACATGTATGGACATGTATGCGTACACACACGCAGACACATACACACACCTATGTATATATGCGTGTGTATATACATGCATATACATGTATATACATGTATATACATGTATATATATACATGTATATATATACATGTATATATATATATATATATACATATATATATATATATATATATATATATATATATATATATATA
>NC_069002.1:16124240-16128394 GCF_001194135.2 Octopus bimaculoides
TGTGTGTGTGTGTGTGTGTGTGTGTGTGTGTGTTTAAATCATGTGAGCACAAGTATGGTTGGATGGTTAACAAGTTGTCTTGGCAACCACGAGCTTCCACGTTCGGTAACACCGTTTGGAATCTTGGGCATTTGTCTTCTACCATAGCCTCGAGAGGATGCATGCCATTTGGTGGAATTGGGGAAACAGAAAGGTTATTAATGGCTATCTGATAGGATGTACCCTTAATTCATTCGGATGCTCTGTTCCTTACAAATTACACCGTCGCTATGGAAACGCTTGTCCGTTGAATAGGAAACACCATTCTCTATAAATCAACGAATGGATACCGTATAGTCATCGTCGAAACAGACGAGGATCCTTCTGCTTTCTGTTTCGTTATGTATGCTTAAACATCCGATTAAACACTCCCACGCATAGACACTAACATAGACACACAGGCGGACGCACACACGTGCGCACGCGCGCGCAAGTGTACAGTTAAGTTCTTTCATCGGAATCTCTAACAGGGTTTATCTCCCCTGCACCCTCACCCCTTCTAGCACCCCACTCTACCCCCCACCCGCTCACACTCCCTTATTTTTCGTCCCAGATTCATTTATTTCACCCTTTTTTATCTCTCATCTCAATTCTCGCACAAATAATGGGTATGTGCGTGAGCATGTATATATATATATATATATATTACTATATATGTGCATACACACACACATATATATTCATATACATACAGATACGCACGCATAGATATGTGTATAAGCATATATAGGCATATATGTAATGACGTATCTGTGTATGTATGTACACACACACAAACACAAAATACACACAGAGATACACACACACTCACTCATACACAGAAACACGGACACACACTCTCACATACACATACTGCACAGAAAAAAATATACAGTTCGTTTTATTCCGACTTTGCGAAGCATGAAGACTTGTCTTTAATTGTTTATCATTCATTAATGAATGGTGACCGTTTTTTGTGTAGAATGGAACACTTTGTTGTGCCAATCAGTGGAGGAGACGCCATATCCGAACTGGAATCATGAGATGTGAAGAGTCGCCAGTCGACAGCAGAAGCACTGGTTGTTAGCTCAACCGTATCGTCTGTGAAGAAACATCACTTGGATATGCTTGTCAGCGCGAGGAAGCTGTAAATACTTGCGAGGAATATAATAAATAATAACATCTACAGACTGACATATGAAATAGTTCTTTAGTAAGTTAAAGGGTGTTGTACTGAAACTACAGTCTCTTTCACACACCCAAACGTACACACATACACATACATACACAGACACATACACACATACACACAAAGGCACACACACGCACGAACATACACGTACCCAATCACACACATATATACATGAATGTGTGTGTGTGTGTGTGTGTATGTATTTATTTATTTCTTTGAAACTTCCTTCGTGCTGGAGAAAACCAAAAACGAAGATCTCGAGGTAATTGTTAACGATTCTCAAAGATTATAGAAGATAATTACATGAAATGAAGAATGAATCTTAGAGGAAAATCTCAGTTTTGCTGGAAGTCAAGAGAGAACTAAGGGCATTTTTTGGCTCCCGAGCCATCTATATTAATTCTATAAAAATCCTTTCTTAATTAGTTCTCGTTCTTTGAGAGATCAATTAGCTGTAGGTTTTTGTTTAGTTCCTTTCAGAAAATTCAAATTATTTTTGTGTTGCATTTAGCGCACCATTCCTTCATATATTTAGCATACCATTAAAATATTTACTTCAATTATTTCCCCTAAAGCCATATTATTTATACTTTTAATTTTGTAAATTATATTGGTCATACTAGCTTATTTTGACGTTGGTTCGTTTCTTGTATTAAACGCCAAGACACTTAACTCTGATAAAGCTTAGTATAACGGGAAATGAGTACGGCATATATTGAAACCAATCTGCCGCAACAGTAAGCTGTGGTAGCATAATAAAATTGACCTGTGCTTCGTTAGTTTATATTATTGCAGATTACTTTTATCAGCATATGTAGAAATGTCCCTCGTTTTTCCACAAATCCTGAAGGAGGGAACATAACCCCGAAATATAGAAACAGAAGGCAAAACTCCGAGTTTGTTTTGTTGTCTTTTTGTAGTATCTTTAATGTCTCCTATTGTATTTTATTGGCAATCGATGAACAGAGGTGAAAGGGTAATCCAATCAGATATATCCGCGAGATTGTTGAGGATTTAGGAGAATAAACCAGTAAACACAGATACAGTCTATCCGACGACTTTCACATTTGCCGTTTGCTACTAGTAGAAATACTTGCCCAATATACCGCTCAGTGAGATTGGACTCGTATCGACAGACACGCTTGCTCTCGCCGCTACCAGCAACAATGAGAAATAGAACTGGAAGAAATATTGTCAAACCTATAACCTGTAATTTCTTTCAGATAAAACAGGAACTGCGATGTGGTGTCCTTCATTTTTCTAGCTGACAGATACTTTGTATGTCTGACAACTGCTTACTAATTAGGGGAAGGAGCAAAAGGAGTGCCTTCTTGTGGTTCTAATCTAAACAGCAATAAAGAGGATCCCTAACGCTAACAGTAACAATCTTCCTGCGAATTTACCAGGCAAAGGCCCATGTGGTTGATTGACCTGGTATAAAGGAGTAGCCAAATCTCCCTCACATCTAACACAGAAAAAAATGCAGTTGTGTCATTCTGCGACCACAAATACCATAACGCACTTGTTCGACGCACCGGCTTATCAATTTTCTCGCTGTTTATTACATCTTTTACAGATTATTCATACACCGAAACACAGCACACACGCACACAGACACACACATACAAGCTTATATACTTACACATACACACGCATGCACACTTGAATTTTAGTAAATTGTTATGTCAAAGCTCCATATTACAGAATTTCTACATAATTTTCTACACAATTTATAAAAGAAAGCCGTTCGATTCAATATCAGAGTACACACACACACACACACACACACACACACACATAAACACACACACACATCTGTGTGTGTGCATGTATGTATGTACGTATGTACATCATTAAATGAATGATTAATCGAACTCAAATTCAAATAAACAAACCATTCATCACAAATCAATATATTTCGGCGACAAATGCCTTAATTAATTACAATGCTACAGATATCCATACACACTTTACAATCAGTTTGTAACTTAGTAATGATTTCACGTCTGTCTCCGATGACCAGTGGTTTCACAGAGGCACAGCTCTGAAACACGCGGCGCATCAGTTTGCAAGGTTTTTTTACAGCTGTAGTTTTTATCCTTCTGGTATTGGTAAAGCCGAATTACGCAGTTGATGATTTTCCGGATGAAAAAGAAATTAGGAGAAGGTAGGATGGAGAAATTATAGAATAACCATTATGGATACCAGGACGAGAAGAAGGATATTTTTAATTTTCCTTCCATCACTATGGCACAAAATTATTGCTGTTGTTTTTCTTGTCCCAAGCAGCCCAGAACTGAAAAATGATGAAGATCCTTCTAGATGTGACCAAACAGTTAATTCAGAGAAATATTGCGATCGATTGGAAGCACTGCACAAAAATTTGCCGTAAAAGCATCCATCATTTGTCAATAATAAATGCTTATTGCTCTCACACGATATTTCAAAACTACATATTACCCAAACAAATAAGGAAAACACAATGGCTCTAAATATGGTCGCTTTGCTTCATCCTACTTACACTCCTGAAATTTCGCCATCTGTCTTTTCAGATCAAACAACATTATTTTGAAGTAAAACAGTTTACATTATCTACATTTGATGGGCATATGGCGTAGTGGTTAAGAGCGCGGGCTACTAACCCCAAGGTTCCGAGTTCGATTAACGGCAGCGACCTGATTAATAATAATAATAATAATAATAATAATAATATAATAATAATAGTAACATCGATAGGAATGAGAACCCAGGTTCGAAATTTCCCCAAGACACCTGACGAAGGCTGGAGGGTATATCAGCCGAAACGTTGTGTTAACAACAAACAAGATGAGGACGAATATCCGTCAAATGTAAACAATGTAAATAATTCCTCATCTTTTAAATATAGAACTGTAAAACAGTTTATTGTGAAGAAGTAAAAAATTATATTGAGCGTTTCTTAGCT
>NC_069002.1:16128648-16130061 GCF_001194135.2 Octopus bimaculoides
GTGTGTGTGTGTGTGTGTGTGTGTGTGTGTGTGTGTGTGTGTGTGTGTGTGTGTGTGTGTGTGTGCGTATATGACTGGCTTCCATATTTTCACTGATAAAGCATTGTTCGGCCTTGGGCTAAAGTAGAAGACATGCGCCTAATGTGCCGCGCATTGGGACTGAACGGGAAACCTCTTAAATGCAAAGCGAGCATTTTAACCATAAAGCTATGCCTGCGCCAATACTTCCTATTTTTTCAACCTGTGACATTTGAGATATTCATGGGTAGCAAAAGTGGATTTGGACATCATTTCGTACCCGTTATCTAAATATAAGATACTTGCTTCTGAGTATGTCTGGCATTTTCACATTTCAAACCCTCAAGCTCGCCATCATACACGATAAACAATTTCGTAGAGTCAGGGCTGTCTTAGCAATATTATAAGCCCCAAGAAAATCCTTGTAATGGGCGAAAAAGCATATAGTTAATGAGAGCAAGCCATAGTATACATAGACCAAAACTAAACTCTAGATTAGTACATGGACAACCACCTGATGTGCCCCTGTCATTAGACAGCGCTGCTTAGAGAGCATCATTAACGTACCCTAATAACACGAAGAACAAATGTCATTCCCAACCAAAATATATCAGAGACAACGCAAATTACAGTTTGCATCCATTTAACTCATCTCACTTTGCTATAATTTTTAACAAATTATAAAACTTTAAAACCTTCATTTTATTGAAAATAGCAGTTTTCAAGCCTTGCAGTTTTAGCTGAACATTTCTACTTCCTGTACTTATTATAATCTATTTTTAATTTTGGTACGCATTCTATCGATCCCTTTTGCCGAACCACTAATTTACGGGGATATAAACAAACCCACGCTAGTTGTCAAGCGGTGCTAAAAGACAAAAACAAACGCAAAGACACACATATGCATGTATATATACACACACACAGGCACAAACACATATACACATTCGACCGGCTTCCACACAGTTTCCGTTTACCAAAATTCTCTCACAAGGTATCTTTCAGTTCAGGGCTTTACTAAAAGATACTTGATTATAGTGCCGCACAGTCGGACTGAACCCAAACTCACATGGTTGCAAAGCGAGTTTCTTAACCACACAACCACACGATTTAGTCTCTTCTACTTTCTTTCTTTCACACTATTGTTTATTGTTTGTTTGTAAAATGTGGTTTCTCTCCATAGAATAAATTATGGCCATACTGGAGCACTGCCTTTAGTCGAACAAGTCAACCTCAGGACTTATTCTTTGTAAGCCTAGTACTTATTCTATTGGTCTCTTTTGCCGATACGCTAAGTTACGGGGACGTAAATACACCAACATCGGTTGTCAAACGATGGCGGGGGACAAACACACACACACACACACACACACACACACACATATATATATATAT
>NC_069002.1:16130464-16135531 GCF_001194135.2 Octopus bimaculoides
CATCTACAATCCACTCACAAGGCTTTGGTAGGCCCGAGACTATAGTAGAAGATACTTGGCCAAGATGCCATGCAGCGGGATTGAACCCAGAACCATGTGGCTGGGAAGCAAGCTTCTTACTACACAGCCACGCCTAGAAAGTACTTAGGGCTAAACAGGTTGAGGTTTAGCTGCTATTTCTAGTAAGTCATGTAACCTCCTCATTGACTCGTAGTTATTTTTATGATGGCTCGTGTAAATTGGAGCGTTTGAGTAAATATTTCTTCCTATTTATGGAGATGATCTGCCTTCTCACCGAGGACGCATCGAATTCAACCATCGAACCTGCTGACGCCACAGGTCACATGATACTCCAGATATAAAAAAGAGCGTTGTTACTTCTCTATCACCCCATTGCATCTACTCAAGATGGTAGAATGTCAGGGAAACTATGGCATATTATACATTTATGCATATATACATATATACATACATACATACATACATACAAACCTATATACAAATATATATGTGTATTTAGATAAATGTATGTATGCATGTATATATATATATTTTATATATACGTATATATATATATATATATATATATATATATATATATATATATATATATATGTATATATATATATATATATGCACATATATATGTGTGTATATATACATCTATATATGTATATATATATACATATATACACACATATATCCATACAAATATGTGTCTATATGTTCACATATTAACTCAGATGTGTATGTCTTTATATACATACACACATATATATCTATATGTGTGTACGTAAGTGCGTGTATGTGTGTACATGCATGTGTACATAATAGACTATAGATTAAGCCGCCCTCACCATGGGCTTCTTGACAGCAATTTAGCACGCACACAGACACAGACACACACATATATACATATGTATGTATGTATGTATGTATGTATGTATGTATGTACGTATGTATGTGGGTGTTTATCTGAGTGCATAGACACAACCACATACATCAATGAATACATAAAACAATATGTCTGATATTCCGTCGAAACAACAGAAAGTGTGATAGTCCCAGTTATTGACACCCCACCGCCAACTGCAGTAACTGGAGTTTATTTTGACACAGAAAGGAACACTAGAACAACGCAGATTTTATTATTGATTCTCCATAGCAACGGTCATTGATAGCCAAAAAAATACAATAGGAGACTTGTTGAGCAAGGCCAGAACAAGGCGAAAAGACATAAAAGATACTACAAAAAGAAAACAAAACAAACTCGTAGTTTTGTATTACGTTTCTATATTTCGGGGTTATAACCCCTTCTTCAGGATTTGTGGAAAAGCGAGGGACATTTCTACATATGCTGAAGAAGAGGTCATAGTACCGAAATATATATAAATATAAGGTAAAACTCCAAGTTTGCTTTGCTTTCTTTTGTAGTTTCCTTTATATCTTCTCGCATTGTTCCGGCCTTACCCGACAAGCCTCTTTAATGTAATATCACGTAAAGCTTCATCATAACTACTCCTTTTGAAAATAAAATAAAAATTGGATTCTCTTGTTTTGCTGGTTACAATTGACCAATGATCGAAAATGAGAAATCCAAAGCAACGTCTTCAGCTAAATTTCTTGCTGCCATTGCAGATTGGCTGAGTCAGTAGAGCGTCTCACAAAACGTCTTGCGATACTAAGTTATGATTCGTCACACTCTGAGATCAAATTCTGCTAGAGTCTGAATTACTTCTCATCACCTCTGGGGCCGATAAAATAAAGTAGCAGTCAAATACTGGGTTGATCGTATTCACTAATCCCCTCCCTCAAATTTGCTAGCCTCCTACCTACATTGAGAAGTATTTATTTTCGCTAAGTTATAGGAACATAAACAAACCTGCACCATTTGTCAGGCGGTGATGGGGACGAATACAACCATAAACGTGCGAACACAGACTCACATACATACACACACATATACACACACACACTCTCTCTCTCTCTTTCTTTCCCTTTGTCTCCCGTGCTCTCTTTCTCTCCCTCTGTCTCTCGTGCTCTCTATCTCTCTATCTCTCTATCTCTCTCTCTGACATTTATATATATTTACGACAGGCTTCTTTCAGTTTCCTTCAACTAAATCCACTGACAAGGCTCTAGTCGGGCCGAGGCTATAGTAGAAGACACTTGCTCAAGGTGCCACGTACTGAGACTGAACCCGAATCCATGTGGTTGGAAAGCAAGCTTTTTACCACAGCCACGCCTGCGCTATTCAAGGACACGGCACACAACCCGATCCGGGAATCGAACTCGGAACTTCACGGGTTGTAAGCCCGATGCTCTAATCACCTAGCCGTGTTTGCATCAACATACCTGTGTGTGTGTGTGTGTGTGTGTGTGTGTGTGTGTGTGTGTGTGTGTGTGTGTGTGTGTGTGTGTGTGTATGTGTGTGTGTGTGTGTGCGTGTGTGTGTGTGTGTTCGTTCGTATATCATATTCGTCGAACAATAGCAAGGCTAGCCACAAGTTATCGACACCAACTGAACGATCGTTCAGTTGACAGATAATGACTTCAGAACAACAGACTTCATTCACTCACAACGACAACAGTTATCCTTCTTAGCAAGAGACAGAAAGAGACAGAAAGTCAAAACAATACGACATGTTATGGATTGTTGGTCCAGTCGAGGTGCGTAAGTAGTATTAGTTACTGTTGAACTTGGTTCATTCATGAAATATTATCAATGAAAGTCATTGTATATCTGAATGGATGGCAGCCGTACAACCACGAGTTAACCATCAACCTTCCCTCTTCTTTCTCCTCCTACTCATGTTCTTACTGCTTTTCCTACTCCACCTCCTCCCCTACTTCTCTTCCTCCTCCTCCTCCTCCTCCTCCTTCTCTCCTTCCTACCACTATGGTATCTATCTTAATTTCTTAAACCATTAACAAAACTTCTTCACATACTCTTTCGTCTCTTTGATATTATCTTTACTTGCTCTTCTTCTCGTTAGCTTCCATTTCCTCATATTTCCACATTTTTCATCACCCTCGGCATATTCTTCCTCTTCTCTCCTTTCTTCTTCTTCTTCTTCTTCTTCTTCTTCTTCTTCTTTTCTTCTTCTTCTTCCTTCCTTCCTTTCATCCTTTCCTTCTCTTTTCTCTGTCTTATTACCAACTCTATTTTTCTCTTACATGGTTTAATCTCTCTTTCTTTTAGCTTTTTCTTTTTGTTCTTATTGTTTCTTTTATTTATCGTGTCACCTTCTTCTTCTTCCTTCTCTTCTTCTTCTTCGTCTTCTCCTCCTCCGTCTCCCCTTCCTCCTCCTTCTTCCTCCACCCCAGCCCTACGCCTCACACTAGTTACTATTGTTCATTGTTACACAGAACATATCACTACATCCACTTACTCTCAACTCCCTTCATTCCTCCCATTCCCTCCCCACCACACAATCTTACTCCCTCCTCCTCTCCTCCTTCCTTTCCCTCTCGCTCTCTCTCTCTTTCTCTCTCTGTCACTATTCTACTGCGTTTCGTTTTCGCTTCCTTCCCAAAATATGATACCAATTTTGTCTTGAAGATTCTCGTTAACGATTTGCGGGCGATTTTCATGAACAGAACCAGAGAAAGAACATGGACAGAATATTTGAAGAAAAATATGAGTTTGTAATTCGCTGACGAAAAACCTTGTTGGTCGCAAATATTTACTTCCTCACTCTTTTATACGCTAATTCTCTTTTAATTAAAATATTCTCTAAATATTGGCAACCATTGTTTTAATGATCACAATCGTCTAAAATTCAGAATTGAGAGACACGAAATAATTAACACTGAAACTTCCAATGAATATACCAAATAATTCTTTTTTCAGTATTGATTACTCTAACACCTCCTTCTTATGAATACGAGATTGCTCCTGTAACAAAACAACCATAATCTAGAAACTCTTACATAAGCTTACCCTAGCCATAATAATCTTAATGAATAACAATTACGCAGTATCAATCTATCATGTAATTTAAGCAGCAAGATCGCCATAAACCAAGAGGACAACTCCTTAAGAAGTTGAAACCTATGAGAATGAAGGACAAGTCAGAACAACGAGACCACAAGATATAACAGATTCAAAGACAACAAGCACGGCAAACATACAGTCCCATCATCAGCTTCCTAGCGGATATCATTATGGTTTCGACACACGGGCACTATCATTCAGTCTGGTGATGTTAACAGTGCTAGAAAAAAATAGACGCTGCCTGTAAGAAAACATGCAAGAGCGAAACCATGCCTTTTGTTACAAATACAAATATCAACCCTCAAACATAGACCGTTTCATACTTATAGCTACGAGGCACAACTATTAAAAGTATTACAATATTACATAGAAAACATAGAAATATTCTTACAAAGGACACTGCTACCACAAGCATTATATCTATCTATATATCTCTATCTATGAACACACACACACACATACACACACACACACACACACACACACATACACACACACATATATATATATATATATATATGTAATTGCCAACCAAGTGTGGCGTCCTATACGGGACAGTGCTACTGACGTTTATAGCCCCAGGAAGACATCACTTCTAGCTGGCTAACCACACACATTCTCTGTCGTTAGCCAGTTGGAAGAGATGTCTTCCTGGCACTATAAACGTCAGTAGCACTGACACCACACTTGGTTGGCAATTATATGTTACGATTCCGTATTGTTACTGTTTACATCTCGCCCAGATATTTAATATTTTTTTTTTCACGTCTGGCTGTATATTTTCACTGTTTCATTTTCCTGTCTTGTTTTCTGTCCGCCACTACATTCCTCCACGTTACAAATTTAATTTGAGTTTAATTTGTGGTCCGTGAGAAGAGCCATTCTAACAATGCGTCCTACCCTAACTCTTCGAAACGCTTAGTTTTAGAATGGTGGCAGCTGATGAAGGAAATGTTCTTTATGTGGCCTGTGACAGATCTATCGGACTTTCAGAGAGGTCAAATTGCTGGTGCTCGTATGGCAGGTGCTAGCGTAACGAAAACATTCGAAATATTTAGTGTATCAAGAAG
>NC_069002.1:16135680-16137333 GCF_001194135.2 Octopus bimaculoides
AAAAACCTCCTCATCGAAACAAAACGCCAGAAAAAAAGCAAAAATTTCAGATAGAGACCGTCGGACTCTTACGCGAAATGTTAGAAAGGATCACAAAAGTACAACTCCCAAAATTACTGCAGAGATTAATGATCACCTCCAGAACCCAGTTTCTACAAAAACTGTTCGCCGGGAGCTGTACAAAGCCGGATTTCACGAGAGGGCTGCAGTCAGAAAACCTACTACTTTCAAAAACGAACGTTGCAAAGCGTTTAGAGTGGAGTAAAAACCTACAGAATTGGTCCCTAGAGCAGTGGGAAAATGTTATTTTCTCGGATGAGTCATCCTTTACCCCATTTCCGACCATCGGTCGAGTATAAGTGTGGAGACGACCAAAAGAAGCATATGACCCAGACTGCCTTCTTCCAACTGTTAAACATAGAGGAGGATCTGTGATGATCTCGGGGGCTATATCTTGGAAATCCACCGGTCCTGTGGTTTCCCTTTATGGCAGTCTTAATAGTCAAGACTATTTAAGCATTTTATTTGATCAAATTCGTTTTATGTTTGCGGAACTGTTTCCGAAGGGAAACCCAATCTTTCAGGATGATAATGCACCAATTCACACAGCTAAAGTTGTTATTGAATGGCACAAGGAATAGTCTGGTGAAGTTGAATATCTTATCTGGCCACCACAGTCCCCAGATCTCAATATTACTGAACATTTATGGTGCAGTTTAGAAAAACAAGTAAGGAGTCAGTATCTTCCACCATCATCACTACAAGAACTGGAAACTGTTTTTCCTGAAGAATGGACAAAACTCCTTTGGAAACAATTCAAACTTTGTATAAGTCCGTACCTCGTAGAATTCAAGCTGTAATTACTGCCAAAGGTGGTCCTACCATATGTTAAAATAAATTTGTTTGAAATTTTAAGGTGTTTCCATTTTGTTCAACCTCTGTATGTATATGTAAGTATGCATACACACTCTCACACTCAAAGTGATCCTAGTTTGTAAGTTCAGAATAAAGTGACGTCTTATGCATTGTATGTCAAGGCTCATATGAACGGACAACGTGACCCGAAAATAATCCGAATCTTTGTTACCAATTAAAACTAAGTGTAGCTAACCTTCCGAAATGTAACTATTGTGCATTTATTAACTTACTACTACTACTACTACACACTCACACACACACACACGCAAACGCATTCTCTCACACATACACACTCATTCACACACACACAGAAATACATATGCATGCATATATATATATCATTCAACTACGTTAGTTGTTGAATAATATTCTTAAGGCAGCAATTTACTCACACGCAGCATCTTCAGTGCATTGTCGCTAATTCAATTCTTAACGAAATGGAAAACTGTTAACATTTTTGGAGAGGACTGGTCCTTAGCTACATTTTGGCATTAAAAAATTGAGATTTGGTCCAGTAGAAAAAGGTTTACGTCAAAATTTGTAGCAGAGTTACAGGAGAGTAAGTAACGCCTCCAATCAAGTTTAAATCTAATTAACTTTTTCATTTTAAAAGCAAAATACATTTACCTTCCTTTCAATGATAGAAGACAGTACGAGGAATTTGTATAAAAAAAGTTGTGAGGTAAAATATATTTTTAAAAAAATAAGGCAAAAAATCGGATTTAATTATAATTA
>NC_069002.1:16138113-16140842 GCF_001194135.2 Octopus bimaculoides
TATATATATATATATATATATATATATATATATATATATATATATATATATTTATATGCAGACACATACGCACGCGCGCGCGCATGCATGCATCAACATATCAGCGTGCCTATATAGACAGTGTCGTCTAAGGTCTGTGTAGATTTGCGTTGTGAAAATATATAATGTGACGTGAAAAAAGTATTTTCGTGTTTTTTCATTTATAGAATGTCTGAAAATACATCAGGAAAATGATTTATGCATTCGTAAGTGTTCTGTTGATGTTGTTGATGTTGTTTTTGTTGTAGTTGGTCTGTCAGAACTCGGTGGAAGATTTGATTTTATCACATTTAATTTGATGGAAAACTAGTTTTTTTTTTGTTTTTTGCTTGGCTCTGCTATTTTAGCAAGGGACTTCGAAGTGTTTCAATATCCATCTCTTTACTTTATCGCAGAAGATATACTCGGAGAACAAAAGACAATTCCACAAACCGGCACTTTTTGTAAACACACGATGTTTCTATTTCTCTGCATACAAAATTGTCAAAGAGAAAGTTTTAATAACGAAGTCGGATATTAACAGCAGATTTGCCAGTGGGGAGGTCCGAGTGAAGGGTGCACATCGGTCAAGTAAGGAAAAGTCCTAAAATATACATTGCAGTACCTCTCTACCTGTGAATTGCACTAAGGAAAAGGGTGAGGAGAAATGTGATGTAACTCTTTCCAAACTTGAAGGGGAATTTTGTATGCCCTCAAGGGCACACTTCGGAAGAGCCCTGATAGATATATGACATTGATAGAGGTAAAAGGGTATGAATTGTCTTTAAAAACAGTCGATGAGACCAGGTAACAAACGAATCTGGCGTGCTACACACCTTCCCACACACCTATAGTAGAAGACACTTACCCGAGGTGTCATGCAGTGGGACTGAACCCGGAGTCATGTGGTTGGGAAGCAAGCTTCTTACCGCACACCCACACCTTTTATACTTTTACTTGTTTCAGCTTTTTGACTGCGGCCATAATAGAGCACCACATCGAAGGGTCTTTAGTTGAACAAATCGACCCCAGTAGACACTTGCCCAGGCAGCAAATTAAGAGATACAGCTTCATTATTATAGAAAATCAAAAATTTCAGACGTAATAAGAAACAAATGGACAAATACAGCGAAAAAAGCATTAGATATCTCATATTTGTTAATGATCTTCTATAATAATGAATTTGTATCTCTTAATTTGCTGCTTTTGTATACAAATACCTAGAATTCTTGCGGAACAGACGTTATTTTAACGAGATATATCTTGTCACCTAAGGAGACACATCTACACCGACGGATACACCTAAACGAGATGTTCTGCAACCCACTCGCGAGAGAATCGTTGCTAGTGGTCGAAACAATTGTAGTGATCAATAGGCATTCAGGTATCTTCCATCTTCCGTCTCTTTCATTAATACACACACACACACACATATCTATCTATCTATCTATCTATCTATCTATCTATCTATCTATCTATATATATATATATATATATATATATATATACACATATATATTATATATTACAAGGAAAAATGCGAGTAAGAGAAATATTCTTGAGATTCTAAACTTGGAAAAGTACAGGACAAGTTATTACATTTGGTAAAGTACAGAACAAGAAAACTTTTACTTAAAATATTGCAGCTAAGGATAAAATTTCAAATAAAATATTTAGATTTCGAAAATATTAGCATTTATTAAAACTAAATATTTTATTACAAGTTATTACTTATATTTGTTATTACTTGTTACTTCGATAAAAAATTTTAGAATAACTCAATAAAAATATTTTTCCACTTTCAAAAATTCATTTTTTAAAATTATTAATTAATAATTAGAAATTTGAATATAGGTTATAAAAATAATAGTAGTACATAATTAGTTAGTATAATAAATAGGATAATACAAAAAATAGTTATATATTACAGTAAAATCCACCTATAACAACAAATTCACAGTAAAATTTACTGGAGTTATTACCTAAGATATTGCCAAGTTTTCTCATTTTTAGTCTTGACCAAATGCCTATCTTTGACGTTATGAATTTGTCTACCATATATACTATTCTACATTGCATAAAACTTTAGCTATATTGGTACTTCTGTTTCTCATTTTTTAAGTATTTTAGTGTGTCAATATTTTAACAAAAAGATGGTACCTTTTTAAACTATAATGAATTCTTTTAAGCGCAAGAAATATTTTGAGTTATTTTTTTATTTTTAATAGAAGTAACAAGTAATAACATATATAGAAGTAATAACTTATAATAAAATTTTTAGTTTTAATAAAAGCTAATGTTTTCTAAATTTAATTTGAAATCTTATCCTTAGCTGCAATATTTTAAGTAAAAATTTTCTTGTTCTGTACTTTACCAGATGTAATAATTTGTCCTGTACTTTTCCAGATTTATAATCTTAAGAATATTATTTCTCCTGCTCGCATTTTCCATGTAATCCATGTTTTTTCCAGGCTATGCTATTATGCTAATTAATAATGTGTCAAATGTATCAATTAGCGGTGTCGTTGATAATTTTTTCCTTACCTCAATGATGCCGGTAACATATATTCTTTTCTACTCTAGGCACAAGGCCCGAAATTTTGGGGGAGGGGGCCAGTCGATTAGTTCGACCCCAGCACGCAACTGACACTTAATTTATCGACCCCGAAAGGATGACAGGCAAAGTCGGCACAGTTTGAACTCAGAACGTA
>NC_069002.1:16140852-16141467 GCF_001194135.2 Octopus bimaculoides
ATTAAGTCGATTATATCGACCCCAGTGCGTAAATGGTACTTATTTAATCGACCCCAAAAGGATGAAAGGCAAAGTCGACCTCGGCGGAATTTGAACTCAGAACTTAGCGGCAGACGAAATACCGCTAAGCATTTCGCCCGGCGTGCTAACAAACCGCACATGCATACACCCATGCAAACACACATGCACACACACACACACACGAACACACACACACACATACACACACGAACACACACACATACATAGATACATACTTACACACATGCATATGACATGAGATATTTCAGAAACTTAATGTTTTAGATATAGCTCCAGAGATATATTATAATATTACAATATACCCGTCAAAGGTAAAAAGAACAAACAAAAACGAAAACAGTGAGAAAAGAGAAAACAAATGACTAAGTGAGAAGGTAAGCCGTGGGAGGGTGGGTAGTATAAGACGGGGTTGGGTATAGGTGCCAAGACTGGGTGTTCCTCGTATCTCAACATATACCACCGCTACCCGCATCTCATATTTGCTGTTTTTCAAGGGTGACAACTGTCCAACGTCTTTAAATCACGAGAAAATGAAACAAGAAAGACAGTGTCGAATTGTCATGCTTTGGTATA
>NC_069002.1:16142168-16142907 GCF_001194135.2 Octopus bimaculoides
TATATATATATATATATATATATATATATATATATATATATATGCGTATATACATACACCAAAACACAACCACTCTAACACACGTGTGAATGCATTTATGTTTGAACGAATACATATGAATTTATTTATGCATTATCTACACACACACCGCACGAACAAATACACACTCACACACACACACACGCGCGTACGTACACACACATACGCCCTTCACTCTAGATAAATATATCCATTTGTTTCCCGGCACCATCATTTAATTTACTTATTCAACATCCATTCGATATTTTATGGCTGTTTACTAAAATATGCCTCTTTTGTCTAATAAAACACGAAAGAACAGCTTCAGGAGGGAAGGTGGGCAGCGGTGGGAGGAGAAACGAACAGATTCATATTCACTCTCTTCATCTCACTCACTTTCGCATTCAATATGTGTGTGTGTGTCTGTGTGTGTGTGTGTTACACACACGCACACACACACATGTGTATTCATATTTATGTATATATTCAAAAATGAACATGTTTGTATAATATATATGCATATATACATGCATATATATTATACAAACATGTTTGCGGACTAAACTTTGTTATCGGATTCCATGTTGTTTACGTTTTGTGATGTCATGTACCCATATATGCATATATATTCACATGCATGTATGTATGTACATATATGTATGTATATTTGCATATATACATATATATTATTTATATATACATACATACATTCATATATATA
>NC_069002.1:16143515-16144385 GCF_001194135.2 Octopus bimaculoides
TATATATATATATATATATATATGCGTGTGTATGTATTCACTTATAAATGTAATACATTTATATACGAACCTTCCTTCAAATTTCAAGCATAACATACGCTTTCCTTTATAAGACAACCTACATGTACATATCTATAACTATCACTTACTGTTATTCAAAAGGCACTCATAGATTCATGCTGTATAAATGTTAGAATTACAATTATTCAGTCACATGATTAGGTAAATGTGCAATCAAGCATAAACTGTAAAGAATTAGCTGCACTTTCACAGAATGCTATTCACATATTGATACATACGTATATTCACAAAAACACACATATATTCAAATTTCTGATCCCTACAAATATTATGAACGAATGATTATCTCCTTTGTAACAACTGTCTTCTAGGGGAGACTACCTGTGTATGGGTGTGTATGTGTGTATGAGCAACTTTTCTGTGTCACCTTACGTTGTTTCTCCCTCTAAAGCTTTCCTTAGTCATCACACACGACCGAGAATGACCTGATGGTTTCTGCTGTGGCAACGCTAACTGCCTTAGATGTTTATGTAGTTGTAAGTAAAGCTATCTCAGCTCTTCCAGTCGTGGTGCACTGAAACATCGAGGTTGTGACAGCGAGAAGAAGAGAAACGAAGAGGAAGAAAGAAAGAAAGAAAGAAAGCTGCAACAATAGAGTGGTACGCATTTACAGCTGAGTAGACTGGAAGAGCGTAAAATGAATTGCTTTGTTCAAGTTCAGAGTAAAATGCCTCTTCAAGGTTCGAACACACGTCCATATAATCGTGAGCCCAAAGTTCAATATCCTAAGCACTAGACTACACGCACACATTTCTATGTGTGCGTGTGTATATATATATATATATATAT
>NC_069002.1:16145607-16149659 GCF_001194135.2 Octopus bimaculoides
GAGAATCTTTTCTGAATTTCGGTTTTTATGTTTTTTTTTTCTGTTTTAGCTATGACAAAAAAAACAAAAAAAAAAAACTTCTCTCACTACGACACTGACAAGTGTTAAAAGTAAATGGTGATATATTTTGAAGTTTGTGAGATTTCCCTGCAGCTACACACACAGGATCATTACAACTAACTATACGTCTGTATTTATACAGCTAGACTGGATCTACCTTTATATATGTACTTTCAATGACGTTCAAGATTTGGAGATTTGTCGTTGTTGATGTTGATGTTGTTGTTATTATTATTGACGTCACGAGGTCGATTTTGCCTCCAACGAGGTCGACTTTGCCTTTCATCCTTTTGGAGTCGATAAAATAAATACCAGTGAAGCACTGAGATCGATGTAATCAACTATATCATTTCCTCAAAATATCAGGCCTTGTGTATAAAGTAGAAAACATTATTATTATTTACATTATTTACATTATTTACATTCGACCGATATTTGTCCTCATCTTGTTTCTAGGCCTGAAATTTTGTGGGAGTGGGTAAGTCCATTACATCGATCTAGTGCGTCTATTATGATAGGAATTGGTTCTGTTTTTAGACTCCATATTCGAATATCCTTCGAATGTAAATAATGTAAATAATGTACATAATTCCTCATCTCTGAAATATAGAACTGTATTATTATTATTCCTTCGTAACGCAGTGTAGGTAAAAATGCACCGGAGTTTTTAGTCATCTGTCAAGTCACAACAAGGACCTCAGATAGATGATACTTTCCTTAAGATGTGCACTGTACCGAATAAGGCTGCTTTTTGCAAGACATCAATCTTGCATGGGGTTTCCAGTTACCTTAAGAAGTCTTGAAGTTTCAATGGGATGAGCCCAATGCTCTGATCACCACTGGTATCACTTTTACATACCCTCCCGCAATATCGTTCACTAGATGACAACGGCACTCTTCTTTTAATTTAGACTATATCTTCTGGAGGAGTTACTTCAATCCTTTATAAATTAACCAAAATGAAGTAGATTGATAGATGGCAAAATTATTTTTTTAACCTGTTGAAGATACACGTGATGTCGAAATATCGTTCACTAGATGACAATGGCACCTCTTCTTTTAATTTTGACTCTATATCTTCTGGACAAGTTACATCAATCCTTTATATATTAACGAAAAGGAAGTAGATTGACAAAATTATTTTTTTGAACCTGTTGAAGACACACGAGATGTCGAAATATCGTTCAGTAGATGACAATAGCACTCTTCTTTTAATTTTGACTCTATTATTATTATTATTATTGTTGTTGTTGTTGTTGTTGTTGTTGTTGTTGTTGTTGTTGTTGTTGTTGTTGTTGTTGTTGTTGTTGTTGTTGTTGTTGTTGTTGTTGTTGTTGTTGTTGTCGTTGTTATTATTGTTGTTGTTGTTGTTGTTGTCGTTGTTATTGTTGTTATTATTATTGTTGTTGTTGTTGTTGTTGTCATTGTTGCTGTTGCTGCTGCTGTTGTTGTTGTTATCGTCGTCGTCGTTGTTGTTGTTGTTATCATCATTAATATTATTAAGACAGTATGCTGGCAAAGTCGTTAGCACACCGGGCAAAATGCTTAGAAGAATTTCTTCCAGCTTTATGTTCTGAGCTCAAATTCTGCCGAGGTCTGTTTTACCTTTCATCATTCTGGACTCGATAAAATAAGTACCAGTCGAGTACAGAAGTTCGATATAATCGGCTAGCTCCCGCCCTTCTCAAGAATTGCTGACCTCTTGCCTAAATTTTTAAAAAATCATTATTATTACTATTAATAAACAAAACATTGGAAACAATTGAGCACGAAGGTTGCATTGTCCGAGTCAGGGCGCATGCGCTGACACACGAAGGGACGAAAACCATCCCGTAGGCCTGGAGTGGCGAATTTGCAGCGCAATAAAGCTAAAATTCACTTTATGGCGAATTGAAGCAGGCGTGTTCTCTCCGATTTCATAGAGATGAAGATTCCCAACAGCACAGCACCGAACTCTCATCTTCAGTGAACTGTCGGCTGGAGTAAAAGGCCTTTCATGCATCTCTCATTAATCTTCGCTTTTTTACACTTCACAACTTTGAAGATGAATCTAGGAGTAAACGAGGCCCTCCTCTCGTACAAACGTGTATAAGTGAGTGGGAGGAAGTACAGAGATTGTCGTTTAGCGCTGTTCTAAAAGAAATGAAACATAATAGTCTTAATTTTGAACGTAACAAGTTTTATTCTACAGATTTCCAACGGAAACTTCTGTGAGATGATAATTTTTATAATGTTCCAAAGTTATCACGGTTCTTTGAGGTGACGCAGAACGTCCTTTTCGTGTTCAATTGTGGCCTTGTCGTTGAAAACAAGACGGTTTTCAAAAGTCGTCATCTTCAAGTTTCTCTTGCATATCTTCACAGAACGTTTTACGCTTTTTCCTGTCAACCTTCTAAAGTCTAATCCTAAAAGAAAAACATACAAAAGATCATATTTTAAAAATATATTGAATTCTCCTAAAATTTGAGACAATTTGGACGAAAATTGTTCATGTTATTAGGTGAAGAAATGATATCAATTTTTTTGGACACCCTGTATATCATGTACCTGTATTCCATCAGTCTTCATGGTGAGGTTCTTCGCACACTACATCACTTTCTCGAACTCTACCATTTTTTGCCATAATATTTATACCCTCCTTCGTTTAGCTGAATTCGTTCTTAATTTCAATTAGTGTTCTTTACGTATGAGATTTATTAGTTTATCAACATAGTACTGGGTAAACATGGGTACAAATATAGCTCCGATTTATGCTAATCTAATCATTGATTTCGTTGAGTAACCAATTCGCTGGCTGCACATTTCATATTCACAGTTCACTGGGAACACACTAGAGTTATATGACTGCTACAGTGATGGTTGAATCTTGCCCTGCGATGATCTAAACGCCATCACTCTTCATTTCAACTTCTCTACCTCTGAAACCTCTTTTCACGGGATGTCTCTCCTACTGTTCTCTATAAAGCCCCCGACTTTCACACCCGTTTTGATTGTTCTTT
Organism: Octopus bimaculoides; assembly: GCF_001194135.2. Taxonomy (NCBI): domain Eukaryota; kingdom Metazoa; phylum Mollusca; class Cephalopoda; order Octopoda; family Octopodidae; genus Octopus; species Octopus bimaculoides. The sequence continues at coordinate 16,148,667 of NC_069002.1, forward strand.
CTCACATCAACATAACCTCCTCACCCTGCTTTTACGCAAGATCTTTCCACCCCACTGTCTGTGTAACCGCAATACTAGCTTTGAAACAGTCAACACATAGCCGGGCTACTTAATCGATACGGTCATCCACCCACCCTCATCCAAGCCAGCCTTTACTGGATCCGTTCGTGTAACACACCTCAGCCTTACACTTGCGTCTGCCTCTGACACACCACCGCCTCTTTCCCATGCATATTTATCCACTCTAGTCTCCTCCACTCAACGCGATACCTTCCACCTCTTCCACTGTCTTAAATGCAGCACATCACTTCCTATTTCTTCCTACTCTCATTCTTTCAATCCTTTAAGCATGCATGCAACTCTTTTAGCTCCTCCACCTCATTCCTTTCAACCCCCTGAACCAATGCCCCTCACTTTCTTTCTCGACTATCCTTTATACAACGGCATTCCTCCTAGGTTTTAGCTATTCACCTTCCACCTGCGCTATTTCTCTATCGCGCTTAATCTCTCTTTCTTTCTTTGTTACACTATGCTTCCCTTTCAATTCTTTTCTGAAGAAGGAAAAACGTCCGAAACCCCACGACACTTCATACCCTTTTCAAGTGCTCATTTCCGATGATAAACCAATACTGTAGTCGTCATATTTGATGTTTTTGTGTTATTTTATTGACTTTTTAAAATTTATTTTAACATACACACATATATGCATATCGGAGTGTTCTTACATTGTTTTGAAATTATATATATAAATATATGCACACACACATATACACACTCACACACACACACACACACATACACACACACACATACACACATACACACACATACACACACACACACACACACACACACACACACACACACACAAACATAAATACAGAAAGACAGACATACACACATATGCATATGTACATACAAATGTGTGAGTTTGTATGGATCTTTCTCTCTCTCCCTTTACCTCTCTCTTTATCCCTCACCCGCTCTCTCTCT
>NC_069002.1:16150189-16150764 GCF_001194135.2 Octopus bimaculoides
TATATATATATATATATATATATATATATATATATATATTCATATACATATTTATATATATATATATATATATATAAAGACAGAAAGAGACAGAAATATGTATGAAGGCATCCATGTATATATATATATACGTATGTATATGTGTGTATAAATAATATAGGATGGAGATGGGTGCTAGTTTATGCATGTTTGTGTGTCTCTAAGATTGTTTTCTAGTAAATCTATAAAACATCTACTGTTGTTATTCTCCAGTTTACATGGAATAAAAACCAAAAACAGAAATGTCCATTTTGGATTTTTTTTTCCCTCCTTTTTCTGACTCTTGCTTTATGCTTATTCACAGTTATAAATCTAATCACACGAAAGCGCACTTTTTGGCATTCAAAATATCTTCCCCAAATTTATCATTAATATCATCATCATCATCATCATCATCATCATCATCATCATCATCATCATCATCATCATCATCATCATTATTATCATTATTATTTTATTATAAATTTTTTACTGTTATTATGTATGTACATAAAGGTATAACGACACCTACACCCTTTTCCAAAGGAATAATGATA
>NC_069002.1:16150857-16156734 GCF_001194135.2 Octopus bimaculoides
TATATATATATAAAGTGTTATAGTATACTTATGTACAAAAATAATATATGATAGGCCGCTGGTATTTATAGAGTGTTAAACTCTTTCGGTATGCAAATTTGTTGCATTTGTGAATAGACAATCTGCCAGAAATAGCAGTCAAAGTTCCCTCAGATCACATCCTAATCTTAAAATTACCAAGTTATATTTGATCCTAAAGTCCTAGGTACACTATGTAAATAATATAAAACGATGTGGTCACTACTCGATTGTCTGAAATCCTATATCTGCTCGATCACTGGTCGTCGACCCGGCGTTGAATGACAACATAGACCGGCTTCGATAATTATGAAAAAATATAAAAGGTTTGCCGTGGAGGGCGCTGTGTTGACGACTGTGACTTTATTTAACGATATTATTGAGTGAAAAAAACTGTAAGATAGATCCACCTTGTTTAATTAATTAACAACTCTGATTAATCTTAAAATAATCAACATTCCTCAATAAACAAGCAAATTGAAATACGCGATAACTTATAAGTACATTAACACCACTACCAACAACAACAATTATACGATCCACGCAGCAAAACAACAATAACAACAACAACAGCATTTATACAGCAATACGCGGTTACATAACAACAACTGAGCGATACAACAAGGATATATACAACAACACGGCTATACAACATGGAGATACTACAACTTGGGCTAACGAGGAAACTTATAAGCTAGAAATAGCACCAAAGTTCTTTTAGTCATAGCCGCCATCTTAAACTATGATGGACACATTAGGCATTGCAGTGAGTTATATACAAAGAGTTGGGATGGTCAAAATTGGTGTGCCTCCGATTATACATATATGCAATCAAAATTGGCCTGGAGTTAAATAATAACAGCTTGTTTAAGATGACAGACCACTAAATATTTTGCCTCAGCTTATCTCCAGATCATGTCAATAGGATGGAAAGGGCCCAGAGGCGCCGTGTGAGCCTTATTTGGCTTAAAATTTTGCACAGGCATTATTAACATCTTGCATGGGCATTACTGCTTAATTTTTATGGGTATACAATGTCCTTCATGGTCAGTGATAGTCTTTTTCGGTCACGAGTGGACAGCTATCATCTATGTAAAGTGGTGAATGGCCAGAATTGTTAGTTTTGCGGTATTTACTCAGATTCTTTAAGTTCTGAGTTCAAATACCACAGGTGTCCATGATGCCTTTCATCCTCCTGGTTCCTGTAAAATAAGATTCCGGTCCACGGCGATGGATTGGTCTGATTGGTGAAATGTTGGGCGAAATATCACGTGGTTTTGTTCCAATTTCGTTCCTTTTCCGTCCTGAATTCATTGATGATAGCACACAACATAGCTAAGTTGTATCGTCTTCTGTCTTTCTGTTAGATAAAGAGAGCGGGGACTTATTATATGGACCTTCCTCAAGAGCCACAAAACCCTTTCTCAAACTGAGGGTTCTCATCAACTGGGACTTTCCATTGGAAGAGACATAGCTAATTCTGAATAACTGAGGTCCTGAATGTGTTGGTGGTCTATGTGAGTTTGTGTCTGAGTCTTGTATTCTTATATTCGGGGCGTTAACAAACAACAAAGAATATCCATATACGCCATTTCCTTCTCTGTGCGTGTGAATGGCCGTGTGGTGTGTGTGATGTGTATGTGTGTGTGTGAATGTGTGCGTGTGAATGCGTGTGTATGTGAGTGTGTGTGTGTCTGTGTGTGTGGACTCACAGATATAAATCAACAATCAACAACAGCACTACCCGTAACTCTCAATTCATGACAGTTCAGCCCACTACCACCGCTACCACCACCACCACCACCACCACTACTCCATGACCACCACCACCAACTAACACCACCCTCACCACCATCATAACTATGCTTATCCCGTCACCAGCACCACCATCATTATTCGAGGTTTACCTCCATCATCACGACTCCCCCCTTCCCGTCATTTTAACAATCCACTGACAACACCATGATGGCGACGACCACCGCTAACAACGCAACAACAACAACAGCCACAATAACAACAACAATAGCAACAACAAACGATAATGAGATGAAATGGCAGCAATAGATTGATGGATCGGTTAAAGTTAGTTTACATTAGCAGGTGACGTCACTGTTGTTGTTGCTGCTGCTGCTGCTGTTGTTGTTGTTGTTGTTGTTGTTGTTGTTCTTGTTCTTGTTGTTGTTCTTGTTGTTGTTCTTGTTGTTGTTGTTGTTGTTGTTGTTGGTGGTGGTGGTGGTGGTTCCGCCCCTGGCAATTACCTCTTCCCTCCACCACTCTCCACCAGACACCCCCGTCCCCAACATCATTTTATCATTTCATCCTCACCCTTGATCTCCCATTCAACGAGTCTAGGACTCCAAATGAAGGAGACATGACCCGTTAGAAATAGTAGCCAAATCCCCACCTCAACTAACGTGATAGCATCTTTAAAAGGGAGAGTCATATTTTGTAGCCTTTAATAAAGAAATAGTACAGGATGGTCATAGATAGAACGTCTTTGAACAGAGGCGAAGATTGATTTGGGTCTTAAGGACAAGTCAGGTTCAAACAAACGCACCAGGAAGCGTTTAGCTGATCTTTCTAACTACTAGAAACAACAGCTAGATATCACTTTACCTTCGATCACGGCCTACTGTCTAAGAAGGACATAGTTTTGCTGATTTGATAAAATAGTAACGGTCTTGAACAGTTTTGGCCAAAGGTTTGTCAATGAGAGCTTTCCTGAGGTTAAACATTCAGTTACCATGGGGTGGGGTTTAAGTGTTAAGAAGTTCCATCCTTAGTCATGACACACGAGATTCGAACCCACAGTGAGGCACAACAGATCAGGTCGAGCAATACATCGTGAGTGAAACTGGATAGATTGAAACTGTAAGGAAGCCTGGCAGACAGATAGTAGCAGTAATTCAAACGAGGAGCACTGATAGTCTTGATCAACCTGGGGACTACATTAAGGACACATGTATGTGTAGAATACATCTATCAGTGACTCATTAACTCAGTGACTCATTAACTCAGTCATCGTCGAAAACGACGAAGGATCCTTAATTTTTTTTATCTTGAGACAAAGTTTGAACCGGAATCTTGCTATAAGTCATTACACACCCATACACAACAACAACAACAACAACAACAGCACATTGTCGCCATAGAGCGGACCCGGTTTTATTTCCTTATAAACCCAGACAGAGGGCGTTGATGGTTGAGTCAGCAGCAGATGAAGTCAGAGATCTTTGTTTCAATCCCGCCATCCGGACCTCGCTGTTTTCTTCAGTTGCTTACAACACTTCTAGCTACAAAGAAGTGCCGGCGACCGCGTTTCAAAACTTGCACGTTCTTTTAAAACTTACAGGACAAAGATTTTCGCTTTTGGGGGTAAGAGGAAAACCGGAAGAGGAGTTGGGATGCCACTGCTCGGTGTCATCAGAGCGACAAATCACCCATTGATGGATTCTTTCCATCTCGAAAACGTCATGCGATTAATTCGATCGTCTGACAACAATCGATCGAAGCATTTTGTATGAAAACTGTCGTCTCTTACATCGATCGAAACACAGCGCCATCTACCGTCATCCACTGTCGTACTCCCCCTCCCCCCACATACACAACACAGCACCACCCCGCTATCATCATCCCTTCCCTCCACGACCACCACCACCACCAGCCGTCTCGTTAATGTTTTATTGCGACACAACGACCACACATTTATAAAAGTGATAAGTCTTTACGCACAGAAAAAGGAAAATGGTCGCCAATTAGTAAAAGTGAGAGGGTGTTGGGAGGTGGCAGAACACCCTCTTTCTCTTTACTACTAACTCCCACCCTTCCCTCGGTATATGTATGTATGTATGTATGTGTGTGTATCCACCTTCCCACCCACCTTCCTCTCGTAGCCGTTTCAATGGACGTTTATTTTTATTTATTCTTTTACCTCAATATTTGTGGCGAGCGGACATTATAAGGTGTCGGGTTTCCGATGATACGGCGTCATTTCGCTTTCTCTCTCACCTTCTCTCTCTCTCTCTCTCTCACACACACACACACACACTATCTTTTTCTCTCTCTCCTACTTTCTCTCTTTCTTCCACTCTCTCTCTCACTCGCTGATTTTCTCTCTCTTTCTAACTCTTTCTCCCTCTCTCTCTCTCTCTCAGTCTCTTTCTCTCTCTCATTCTCTCTGATTCTCTCTCTGACTTTTTCTCTTTCTCTCTTCCTCTCTCTCTTCCTTTCTGTCTGATTCTCTCTCATTGTTCTCCCTTCTCTCATTGTTCTCCCTTCTCTCATTGTTCTCCCCTCTCTGTCTCTGTCTCTCTCTCTGTCTATCTATCTATCTATCTATCTAGCTCTCTCTCTCTCTCTCTCTCTCTATCTATCTATCTATCTATCTATCTATCTAACTCTCTCTCTCACTCTTTCTCTCTCTATCTCTCTCTCTCTCTCTCTCTCTCTCTCTCTCTCTCTATCTATCTATCTATCTATCTATCTATCTCCTTTATCTATCTGTCTCCGTCTTTCTCTCTCTCTCAGCTTCAGCAGGAGACAGACTCTACTTCATCAAACGATGTTTTGTATACAGTTCGTGTCTACTCAATGGACGAATGGGAGAGAAGTTCGGTTAGCAATTACCAGGCCCCGGATTCGATCTCACCGCGTAGAATTCAGGGCAAATGTCAATTACCATTGGCTCAGGTCAACCTTTGCCTTAATGACTGAAAACGAGAAAACAGAAAATGTGTGGAAGCCCAACCAGTGAATTATATCCATATTGTAAAGGGTACAACCTTGTCACACTGATTCTACGTGAGAATTACGTTAAAGACACACAAGTCTGTGAGATACTCAGCATTTTATTTACTAATTCATTGAGTAAATAGCTCAGTTGATTGAATAATTCAGTTGAGAGAATAATTGAATCCTGATCGTCGAAACCGATCGAGATCCATTTTTTTCACTATTTTTTATTATGTATTGCAGCCGTTTTCCCCCCGAGTTTTTTCTACACGAAGGTGTCACAGTAAATGGATCCTCCGTCACTTTCAATGATGAATATTCAGTTCGATCAATGAAATTGATTATTCTGTGAATTAGCATAATTAAAGTACACTTTAAATAGAATCAGTTTGTCACAGTGTTGGGCACGGTTAGATCTTCGAACTACAGAAATGTGATGGAGCTTTCAGACACCCGACCTATTTTCAGATCTGCTCTCATTGTTTGACTCGCTCCGGTGCTATGAAAACAAGTCCCGTGACCAATAACCCACGCTTTGAGATCGAACCGAGTACCTCATGGTTGCGGAGCGAACTTCTTAACCACTTGGCCATGGCCGCGGTCACACACACACACACACACACACACACACATACACATTTTACCTTTTAGGCAGAGAGAGTAAAGTGTCGCAGCCCAGATTCCCCTTTTCTTTTTCTGTGTCTCCGAGACAACTGACTGGAAGGGAAGATGTCAGCCTTCAACATGGGACTTGTCCCTCCCTAATGTCTGGATAAAGGAACCATAAGGACCAAGTGATGATGTAAAAACGAGTGAAGGATTAAGTCTACTGACGGATTAAGATTCTGTGTGTGTACACATATACATGTATATGTGTCTGTGCGTATCAATGTATACGTGTGTATGTGTGCTCATATGTATAGGACACATGTAATACATACTTTGTTCCTTCACCTGTCTTCGTCTTTTGTTTTCTGTAAATTTGAACTATATATTTACATATATGTATAACTATATATATGAAATTGAACTGTATATATATATATATATATATATAACTATGTATGTGTATGTATATATATATGGATATATATATATATATATATATGTATATATATATATATATTT
>NC_069002.1:16159448-16160861 GCF_001194135.2 Octopus bimaculoides
CATAAGGATGGCAACTGTTTTGCAAAGTTGGTCTTTAAGAAATATATAGAGCATCCAGTACACGTACGTACACGCACACACACACATACGCACGCACACACACATTCACTTGCACACACACTCAAACACACAAACACACAGTCACTCGCGCTCACTCTCACATATACCCACTCACACACTCACTTAAACACACACAGGCACTTACTCACACACTCACTCACGCACACTCAAACACACAATCACTCACTCACACACACACACTCACTCGTACACACATACACACACACACTCAAACACACACACAGTCGACTCCCACCCACCCACACACGCGCACTTATACAGTCGCTCACACTCACTCAAATACACACACACACAGTCACTCACTCTCATACACACATTCACTCATACACACAAATACACACACACACAGTTGCTCCCACCCACTCACACACACGCACTCACGCACACACTCACTCACACACGCAGAGATACACACTCACACACTCAAACACACACAATCGCTCCCATCCACTCACACACGCGCGCACTCACACACACACTCACACACACACTCACACACACGCACTCATTCACACACACACTCTCACACACACACATTCACACACACACACACACACACACATTCACACACACATATACTCACTCATATACACACACACATACACACTCACTTCTGCATACACACACACACATTATCCAAATAAGAAGACGAAGAATGAATTTCACACAACTTGCAATTGTTACAATTTTGTTACAATTGTTTCTGTGCCACTCTGTTTCTAACGCCGTCACGTATAAATGATGCGAGTCTGATGAAGTGCCTCCCTAATATGATCAGTCACAAATGTTGGCTAATTTTTCGTATACAATCGTTTACATGCAATAGCGTCAGAACTGAAGTGCTACTGAAACAATTGTCATTAATACAGATAAGTTTAATTCCTTCTTATCTGTTACTCTTCGTAAAACTCGCAAAAAGCTTTTACCAGTGATGTACCTGGAGTTTCTGCGTTATGGGAATTTCATTTTTCTCAAGGTTCCAATTGGAGGAGAGTGCAAAGTCAGGAGTCTCGATTGAGTTTGGGACTGATTACTCACTTCTGATGATGGGCTTTGTTCCTGAAATATATATAAAACTATTTAACTTCTGCGTTTCGCATTGTTAGAAGCTCCCTGTCTTCATTATCACTTCTGTATACTACAATGCATCTGGCAAACTACACCCTATGCGTACATACATACATACATACATACATACAAGCACGCGTGCATACATACCTAAATACGTACACACACACACACATATATATATATATATATATATATATATATATATATATATATATATATACATGCATGCATACATACACGCACACATATATACATAAATAT
>NC_069002.1:16163494-16164141 GCF_001194135.2 Octopus bimaculoides
GGTGCTGCCTTTCTCATCTCCCTAAACTGATTCTGAGATAGACAGAGAGAGGAGATTGATAGGAAGTGGTGGATAGGGTTTTACAGATGCTGGGCCTTATCCACAAAATATTAAACAAACTGTTTGCTCTCGTCCCATCTACAATCCTTCATTTAGGAGAAGACAAGACTAAGTTTTCCCCCAAAACGGTTCTTTCTTTGCCATGGGGTTGATGGCCGGACAAGTTTTAAAAGCTTCACTTTACTAAATATGGCAATTTCTTCATACCTCACACATACCCTTTCATTTCTGACAGTCTCCACCCCTACTCTACCTCGCTGTGAGATCCATCGTTTTATTTAACCTCCTCGAAGGGAGGCAGTAAGGCAAAGTGTGACTCGGTGGAATTTGAAACCAGACTGTAGAGAACTGAAACAAATACCGCAAGGATTTGTCAAACGCTTCTTACGAGTCTGCTAATATTCTTTATGTACTCAGGAAAAGCATAAATGTTATCATTTCCTCATTCTGTCTTTTCCTTGAAATATTTATTTTCGAAACACATGGATTCACATTGTTTCAGCATAACTTCACTAGCTCCGCACGTTTTAATCTCCTCCTCTCGTTTGTCTCTCGTTTACCTCTCGTTTGTCTCTCGTTTACCTCTC
>NC_069002.1:16164151-16166815 GCF_001194135.2 Octopus bimaculoides
CTCTCGTTTGTCTCTCGTTTACCTCTCGTTTGTCTCTCGTTTACCTCTCGCTTGTCTCCTCAATGTGGTCTTCCCAATGAATGGAGAATTCTGCAGAACCATCTGCTTGGTAGCTTCCAAAGACCTCCACCATGTCTGACCTGAGTGATTTGGAGGTGTCAGTTTCTGGGAACTTCAGCTCCTTCCTCAGGCCAACTTCCTTCTCCCAGTCTTGTGTGCCATTGCTAGGAAATCGGAGGAAGTGGAAGTTGGGGTGGAGGGCAGTTAATATTAGGGTCACAACAGCCTTGAAAAATGTGATTGTCTTTTCTTCTTCGTTGGGCGGAGATGCTTACAATAACTACTTCCACTGAAGATGGTGTCCGCTATGGCGTTTAGGGCACCTCTCACCCAAGGCTTCTACTCGGGTCACTTCACCCACCAGCCGTCTATGTTTCAGTCCCGACTCTACGTCTCCAGCAACCTCTGCTGCACTCTTCTTCCGTCTTGTTCCAACTCTAAAATCAGTGGAGACGCGTGGCTTAGTGGTTAGGATGTCGGACTCATAATCGTAAGATTGTGGTTTCGATTCCTGGACAGGGCGACGCGTTGTGTTCTTGAGCAAGACATTCAATTTCACGTTGCTCCACTCCACTCAGCTGGCAAAAATCAGTAATCCTGCAACGGACCGGCGTCCCGTCCAGGTGGAGAATATATACGCCATGGAACCGGGAAACTGACCCTTATGAGTCGACAGGACTCGAGAATGTAACTTTACTTTTACTTTTAACTCTAAAATCAGCATACATACATACATACATACATATGCATACAAACATATGCATACATACATACATACATACATACATACATACATGCATACATACATATACAGAGAGAGAGGTGGGGATGAGATCCAGAGATGCTCAATATAGAAAATGCGTAGTAGTGCTAAAATGATTGGAACTAACAGTCCGAGATCTTTATCGAAGACTAAGTCCACGGGTAAAAAGAGTAACCATAAGAGGGATCCAGGTGAGCTGATATGGAAATAGTTAAGCAAATAAACGTACTTGGTCTTGATATTACATACATATATATGTATACATACATACATATGATTACATACATATGATTACATACATACATACATACATACATACACACATATGATTACATACATACATACATATATACATATGCATACATACATATACATACATACATACATACATACATACATCGAAATATACGAAATATATATGTATAGAGATATATAGAGAGAGAAACAAGAACTGAAATGATTCAGATGATGAACACCTGTATACAAGCATTTAGATACTTAAATATTTACAGAACAAATTTACATGAAGTACAAAAAATTCAGAAAATTAAGGAGAGAAGACAAGGTCTCACAGCTGTTTCAGGGGTTTCGGAATTACGTAATAAATGTAATGTTTGCAGATAGAGCATGCATAAAGTCAAGAATGTACAACTAGTAGTGAATGCATGTAAACTTTACCGTTAAGCCGGCCTCTGTCATCAGGGAGGAAAGACTGGCAATTAGTTGCATGCCTTTGATTTTATGTACAGTCCATCTGCCAATATTACAACTATTACGTAATGATGAGTGCTCAGAAACAGCTGTCAGACTTGAAATGCACCGGTTTTCCCCCTTGGTTTTCTGTATTTCATGTAAATTTGTTCTGTAAATATTTAAATATTTATATGCTTGTGCTAGAAAGTTCATCTGATGAATATATTCAATTTTTGTTTATCTCGATATATATATTCCTATATACATTTACATGTGTATATGCATGTATCAAGCCCAAGCGTGTTTATTTGCATCATCTTTTTCTCTTTCTCTCTCTTTCTTCTTCCTATGTGTGTGTGTGTGTGTGTGTGTGTGCGCGCGTGTACGTGTGTGTGTGTATGCATTTTCTGTATGTGTCTGCCCCTCCCCCATTACCGCTTGACAACCGGTTTTGGTGTGTTTAAATCTCCGTAACATACTAGTTCGGCAAAACAGACGGCTAGGGGAATCACCAAGCTGTAAAAGAAGTAAGCACTGGGATTGATTCATTCGACTAAAATTTCTTCGAAGCAGTGCCCCAGCGTGGCCGCAGTCTAATGACTGAAACAAATAAAAGATAACAGATAGATAGATAGATAGATAGATAGATAGATAGATAGATAGATAGATAGGTGGAGGCGCAATGGCCCAGTGGTTAGGGCAGCGGACTCGCGGTCATAGGATCGCGGTTTCGATTCCCAGACCGGGCGTTGTGAGTGTTTATTGAGCGAAAACACCTAAAGCTCCACGAGGCTCGGGCAGGGGATGGTGGTGAACCCTGCTGTACTCTTCCACCCTAACTTTCTGTTTCTGTTGTACCTATAATTCAAAGGGTCAGCCTTGTCACATTGTGTCACGCTAAATATCCCCGAGAACTACGTTAGGATCTTGTTCAAAACGGGGGCACCAGTATTTTCTTAACGAAACACTTTGAAACTTGGGACACTGGTAGAATGTGACATATAAAACATCTTTTTCTCTTAGTCTTCTTAACAATAAAACGTACATCGCAAGTTATTTCATGTTAAAGTTGTCGTATTTCTGTAATTTCAACCAATGACTGACGTCCATTCAGCCGTAAAAATTAAGTGCTGACTACGTAAACAAAC
>NC_069002.1:16167016-16171020 GCF_001194135.2 Octopus bimaculoides
AGTAATGGAGATTAAATACGCTTTACACCGCTTAGGAGTAACTGTAAACAGCTGAATACTTGTCAGTGATTGGTTGAAATTATCGAAATAAGACAATTTTTACATGAAATAAATCCGAATACAAAAATTTTTTTCTGTTCTATAACACAAAATAGATAAGTATACGAAGTTTGAAAGTCTTTCGGTACCAAAAACACTACATAAAACATTAATGAAAACTGGTGCCCCCGTTTTGAACAAGATCCCTACGTTAAGGGTACACGTGTCTGTGGAGTGCTCAGCCACTTGCACGTTAATTTCACGAGCAGGCTGTTCCGTTGATCGGATCAACTGGAACCTTCGACGTCGTAAGCGACGGAGTGCCAACAATAACAGATAGATAGATGTATATATATATATAGTGTATGTATGTGTAATATATATATATATATGTGTGTATGCACGCACACACACACATAACACACCCACGCACACTTACACAACTGTACATTTTGGCTGGTAAGCTTGTAAAGTATCTGCAAGCAGGTAATAAATCTGTCAGTTTTATTAACTATATTGTGTTTACACAATCTAATTTCTCAAACAAACAAATCACTTGCTGTCATTAACAGATCGTCTTACTGTGTTGGTGTTATATTTTTACTGACTTCCTTTTGTTTAAAAAAACAATGTAATTGAATAATAGTTTTAACAACTACCAACGAGTAACTCGGGGAGTGACGGAAACAGTAGAACACTACACACATAATTTTATATTGTTCTCTGAATGTGATTAAGGAGTTCGCTTTTGCAAACCACGTCGTTTCGGTTTCAGTCCCACATCGCAGCACCTTGGGTAAATCTTTTCTACTAGAGTCTCGGTTCGATTGATGGTTTGTGATGGAATTTTAACAGACGAAAGCGGCGAGCTGGCAGAAACGTTAGCACGCCGAGCGAAATGCTTAGCGGTATTTCGTCTGCTGTTACGTTCTGAGTTCAAATTCTGCCGAGGTCGACTTTGCCTTTCATTCTTTCGGGGTCGATAAATTAAGTACCAGATGCGTACTGGGGTCGATCTAATCGACTGGCCCCCTCCCACAAAATTTTGGGGGCTTACTACCTGCAGCCTACGGTACCATGTTATCCGTTCTTTTCAGCTATCTAATACTTTCCTGATTATTCTGGCCGTACCTAGGAGGCACACCTTTTGTAACAGTTCTACTCGGCACACCATTCCAATTTCTTTTATATTCCTCTTCATGCCTTCTTATACTGTTCCCAAGGACCCAGCAATAACTGGCACTATCTTCACCTTCTTCATTTTCCATAGTCGGGCTATTTCGTACTTAAGAGGGTTGTATTTATCTATCTTTCCGCCTTCCTTCTTGGTTATTCGTGGGTCAAAGGGGCATGCAGCTATATAGCACATGTGGTGCACCTTGTCCACCACCACTAGGTCCAGTATGTTGTGCTCTAACACCTGATCTGCTTAGATTGGGAAATCCGAGAGGATTTTGCTAGTCTCTGACTCTGCCAATCTCTGCGGTTTCTTCTCATACCACGTCTTGTCTCTCTTAAGCTCCAACGTTTTGCACAGTTTCCATTGTAGCACTTTCGCTACGTGGTCGTGTCACCACAACTTGTAGTGGTTTGGCGCGAGTTTAGGGCATTCGTTCGTGATATGGGCAAGGATTTCATCTACTCTATTGCAGATGCGACCCAGCGGGGATACTTTATTATTATTATTATTATTATTATTATTATTATTATTATTATTATTATTATTATTATTATTAAGGCGACGAACTGGCAGAATTCTTAGTATGCTTGGCATAATGCTTAGCAGCATTTCGTCCGCCTTTATCTTCTGAGTTCAAATTCCGACTTTGCCTTTCATCTTTTCGAGGTCGATGAATTAAGTGCTGGGGTCAATATAATAGACTAGCCCCCTCCCCAAAAAATTTCAGGCTTTGCGTCTGTAGTAGAAAGGATTATTATTATTATTATTATTATTATTATTATTATTATTATTATTATTATTATTTGGTAGATTAGCAGTATTTTGAAGACGTCGGAAAAATTGTCTTAGCCTATTTATTTCGTGGTTTGTGGTCGATAAACAAAGTAACAATCAAGTCAAGTACTAGGTTGGATAGCATCGACTAGATCTTTCCCCGTCACAATTACTGGCCTTTTGCCTAAATCAGAAACCATTCCTATTAAAGGCAGCACACAGGCAGAATCGCTAGAGCATCTGAATAAATGCTTTGCGCTCGAAGTTCAGATCACACCGCAGTCACATTTGCCGTTCATCTTTTCGTGGCCGATAAAATAAAGTATCAGTCAGGTATTGGGGACGATAGTATCGACTACTCCCCCACTGTCAAAATTGCTGGCCCTTGGGTCGAAATCTGAGACAACCGTCATGATCATCATTATTACTGGCTCGCAAATGTTTTACAATTCCATTCTTCTATTTCTCATGTTTTGTTGGAATGTAACAGTTCTCTACATCCCTTATCAAGATCTATTTTGTGCAATATTCAGAATGTTGAGTAGAATATCACAGATCGGGTTATTTCTTGAGGAACACATTTCTCTCGCCCAGCCACCCAGCCACCCAGCCACCCAGCCACCCACCCACTTCCTAACGCCTTACCTCATTCATGAACATTTGTTTCGCTCGTTTCAGTCTTGTCAGGTTATATTTTCTGATCTGTAAGTGACACTAAACACAACCCTCAAACACTATTCTCCCCCATTTTTCTTTCTCTCCCTCTTTCTTTCTTTCTCTCTTCCCCTCTCTCTCTCTTTCTCGCTCTCTGCTTCGATAGGATTTATATATCACTCAAATGAGCTGTTGATAATACAAAGAGCGCTATAATAGCTTTTGTATACTGATTCACAGAATAAACTAAGATTAAAAATTCCTTAAAGTTGTTGAATCAGTGTTCACAAGAAGGATCATGTAACTTGTTACTGTTTGAATCATCATTTTTTAATATTTCTTATTTCTTATTTTATCATTAAAGCTGTGTCTGTAATGTGTCAATGTTGCCGTCAGATCAAAACCATGAACTTACTGTCATTTTTCAGCCACAGTATATCTAAGACTACATTATTTAATGTGTCCTCTCGTATGATTTGTCATTTTTTTTTTAAGACAAGATGTGAATGGTGCTACGTAATAGTCAGTACAGACCGAAGCAGCAGCAGCAGCTTCACCTATTTAAATTCTATATTTGTAGTCGTCAACGATTCAAATGAAGATTGATAGTAGGAAGGAACCGTTAAAGGGAGACAACTACAGACTGGCTAAGGAAGTTGTAACATCAAGTGTTGGATTCTGACGAAATGTACGGCGTTTAAAATGGCCGCCACCTCAATGAAGTCCGGTGTACAAGTACAGGTGATGGTCCTCCGGTGTTGGCAACGACTGACTTCTCTGGTGATGCATTTCAAGGGAGATAACTAGAGCGTAATGATGACGTCAGAGTGTCGGTTCAGACTATAACTGTTTGCTTAAGAATGTCTTGTAAGACTATCATTTGAGGTTACAATATTAAGTTAGAATATTAGACTATAAACATAGAATGTGTGACTAGAATATAATATCAGGGTCACCAGTAAGAGTCTAATTGCTTGGTTAGTATTAACGGAGAGTATTGGATGAAAGGGACAAATTTGAGGTCCGTGTTACCGTATAGATGTCTTTTATGTTTTCTTTTTTCTTTTACTTGTTTCAAGCATAAGATTGCGCCTGTGCTGGGGCACCACCTTGAAAATCTTTTAGTCGGATGAATCAGCCACAGTACATATTTTTTTAAAGCCTGGTATTTATTTTACTGCTTTCTTTAAATGGACAGCTAAGTTACAGGGACGTAAACACACCAACACCGGTTGTCAAGTGGTGGTGGGGGACTAACTTAAACGTAAAGACACCCCCATCACCCCTTGACGACTGGTATTGATGTGTTTACGTCCCCGTACCTTAGCGGTTCAGCAATAAGATATCGATAGAATAA
>NC_069002.1:16171528-16174920 GCF_001194135.2 Octopus bimaculoides
TATATATATATATATATATATATATATATGTATGTATGTATGTATGTATGTATATATTCTTTTACTTGTTTCAGTCATTTGACTGCAGCCATGCTGGAGCACCCCCTTGAAGGGCCTTAGTCGAAAAAATCGACTTATTTTTTAGGTCTAGTACTTATATATATATACATACACACACACACACACATATATATATGAGGGAGTGTGTTGTAAAGTTAAAACTAAATTAGCTGCGAACTTAATTTGACATTCAACAAAATTCTTACTTTTAAAAAGTGGAATTTTGATGCAATAATTACACCTAATTACAGCGCCACATTTGTCTCCTGTCCTCATGTAAGAATGTGAACGATGCCATAAAATCAAAAGATGGAGAAGCACCAAGTCACAGTGCAATGTTAGAGAGTAATCTTCAAATGATGTCTTAGAATTTATTATATCCTTGTGTTCTGTTTAGGTGTCTGGCTTGATCTTCAGATTAAAGGACCCTATTAAGTAAGTATGAGTAAGAGTTAATAATGGTACGATATCAATGGTACGATAATATAATCGTAAATACATGGTACCCTGGAAAATTGCTTAGCGACATTTCATGTTTTGAGGCGATGAGCTGGCAGACGCGTCAGCACGACGGACAATATACTTAGCGGCATTTCGTCCGTCTTTACGTTCTTAAATTCTGCCGAGGTCGACTTTGCCTTTTATTCTTTCGGGGTCGATAAAATAAGTATCAGTTGAACACTGGGGTCGACAAAATCGACTTACCCTTTCCCACAAACTTACTGGCCTTGTGCCAAAATTTGAAACCAATATTTTTTTACATGACAGTATGACTGACTGAACTCTGTGTCCAGTTGTTGTGTTGGAATATTGTATTACAGGATCAGCTGAAGGTGGCCAAATCAAGTGTCGTGGTAGCGTATTAGGCTGGACTCTTTAACAGTGTGAAGTATTTGAATGTCATGTTTGAATCTCATATCAGAACTGTTTTTATATGTCATGTTGGTGCATCAGGGTACTGTGTTAGCGTGTCAGGTTTTAAGGCGATGTTAGAAGCTCCATCATAATAGGCTAATAGAAGATCTATCATGACAGGATGGACTCAGAACGGAAATCGAGCGTGACTTCGTCTCCATGGTTGTGGCTGTCCAACAGTATGAGACAGAAACCTGGACGCTTTCCATGAAAAATTATTGAGCAGCTGTTCTACGACGGTGCCTCGTATGACCCAGGTTGTCTCGTGGAATTCAAACATGGATACTGTCCACCTTTATACTGATTTACCATTAGTGACCCGAGACAGGGAAGAAAGAGATTGTGGCTCTCTGGCAACATCAGGTAGCATCTTCACATCGTCGCTTTAAAGACATGTACCCTGGAGTCTATATAATATAGTACCTCCTTAAGGAGTTAAATTCAGCATTACCATAAGTTAAACAAAACAGAAAAAAGAAAGCAATGGAACTGCAAACAGAAATCAAGCTATCCCAAAGTTTCTAACAAACTCGACGCAAATTTATTATAAATAATAAATCTTTTACTTTTTTTTTAATTGCACTGTGTAACATAATCTTTATTTTATTCTATTATTTATATTTTTTTGGTCTCTGGTCAGTAGTTGTTATTTTCTATTTGCTTCTATCAAGAGATCAAAGGAAATGACTGCCCTTCTCCTCAAACTTTGCTTTTGTGACTTGGAAATCAATATTTGAAATTGATTAGCGGTATTTCGTCTGTCTTTACGTTCTGAGTTCAAAGTCCACCGGGGTCGACTTTGCCATTCATCTTTTCAGGATCGATGAATTAAGTACCAGTTGCGTACTGCGGTCGATCTAATTGACTGGTCCCGTCCCCCAAAATTTCGGGCCTTGTGCCTAGAGTAGAAAAGAAAAGAACATTTTGAAACGGACCTATTGTCCATTACATTTCAGACAGATTCACTACTGAGTTGCTAAAGCAGAGATATTACTATGGCAAATATTCTCAGATTTGCTTGTCAGTTGCTTGACTTTAACCATTTGAGCATGTTCTTTAGTAGCTGATAATATACGCGTTTCTGAGCATGAGCAGGGGTAATGGGAGAGCATCATAGCCATGTGTCAAGAGGGATTCTTTGAGGTTTCAATGAATGTAAGCTTCAAAGCTAAGTTTGAAAGAAATATTAGCCATTTTTCACACTTTCAATGGGTGAGCGAATAGGAAATAACAGTTGCTATCCACGGACAAAAATCGTGTTAGACAGTGTTATAGAAAATTTTTAATAACTACAACTCTTTCACACACTCTTTTCGCTTTCTCGCTGTTGTATTTTATTCAGCAATATTATTATTTCCCGTCTCCTATGAAATGCAATTCAGTCACGGAAAATTCATGGCACTGCTCCAAACGCTAGAAATAACAGCAAACGCTTCTTCAAATCCCAACCCGTCATTTTCTCTTCGAGTTCGGTATCCGGCAGGATACCTGAAAATGGATTCAATGATTAAAAAAAATATCCGGGATTCCGTGAGAAAATAATATTGAACAAAAATAAATTCTTTTAATAAATCTTAATATGTATTGATATTTCATAGAAAGAAGAAATGCAATTCTCTATGTTTCAAGATAAATTCTGATTTCCTTTTGTCTAATGAATAAATTCTTTCTCTAGAGCATTTGCTATTTTAATTTGTGAATCAAAATTAATGTTGTGATGGAATGGGGGCTACAGCAAATGCGACTTTCGGGAAATTGTGCAAAGGGTTCTGTCTCAGACGTGTAGGCGTGGCTGTGTGGTAAGAAGTTTACTTCCCAACCACATGGTTTTGCGTTTAGTCCCAATGCGTGGCACCTGTCTTCTACTGTAGCTTTGGGCCGACCAAAGCCTTGTGAGTGGGTTTGGTGGACGGAAACTGAAAGAAGCCCATCGTGTGTATGTTTGTGTGTCTGTTTGTCCCCTACCCCCACCCAGCATCGCTTAACAACCGATGCTGGTGTGTTTACGTCCCCGTAACTTAGCGGTTCAGCAAAAGACATCGATAGAATAAGTACTACGCTTACAAAGAATAAGTGCTCCAGCATGGCCGCAGTCGAATGACTGAAACAAGTAAAAAAGTAAAAAAAAAAAGAGTAAAAGAACTTGCTTGGGGGACAGTGTTGTTTGGGTGTCGGGAGGGGTGGAAGAGAGATGAGTAAATCATCTCTTTAATGTCGTCAGTGTAGCTGATCACAGAAGACTGGCAACTAAGCAACAACAATAGTAACAACAATCTCTTATTTATTGAACGGAGAAGAAAGCAAGAAGTTTTCTCATCGTCATTCTATGTTAAACATTGGAATATTGCAGCGTGGAAGGTGTTTATAAGCCATTTAAAATAACACACAAGATCCGTCAGATTCACTTCAACATTTAA
>NC_069002.1:16174930-16179213 GCF_001194135.2 Octopus bimaculoides
GATATATATGTACATGTGTATGTATGTATGTGCGTGTACATGTGTGCGCGTATGCATCTGTGTACATGCGTATGCATGTGTGCATGCCTATACACATGTATGTATGTGAGTATGTACTTATGGATGTACGTGAGTAATAGGGTAAGTGTGTAGACTTGTGTGTGTGTGTGTGTGTGTGTGTGTGTGTGCATATGTATTGGAATATTGTTTTATTATTTCCCTTTGAATAAGTTGCTGACACTGTCCGTTATCCAAGCTGAATATTAGTGTTTTTATTAATTATCTCCCTTTAATCGATAAGGCTGAGAGTAACTTCCCTTAGATAGAGTTATTTTCCTTAGATCAAACTTTCCGTTCGCAGACGTGGAATGGGTGTGCGATATCGGCGAACTTACAGGCGCTTAAGCTTATGGTTCAACGCTTGTTAATGCGTGTTGTGTGTGTGTGTGTGTGTGTGTGTGTGTGTGTGTGTGTGTGTCTATGTATGTATAATCGATGTAAGCATATATAGACAGTCTGTTGTGAGATTGATAGAATGAGAGACGGGGAAGCGGTGCCAACACTCAGTTTATCGACCCCGAAGGAAGGAAAAGAAGAGTCGATATAAGTGAAGATCTGAACTCAAACTAAAATGAGCCAATAGACATATCTCAAGACATTGTATTCAACATTTTAAAGACTCTCTCAAGTCGCTGCCATTTTTTATTGTTTGCCGTGATTTGTGATGTTTATGTTGACCTCTTTATTCCGAGTAAAAATGGTGAGCAGTAGAGACCTTTTTCAGGGCCTCGGTAAGAGGAAAAGAGAAAATTATCATAAACCCGGATTTTTGTGAAACAGTGGAGTTGGCTAAAAACACCCGAGGGTCATTCAAGCTTATCTGCTTCAAGATTCAACGTTCCAAACAAAAATTAGTTCATGTTCTCTTGAAGTTTATAAAGTCTTATGGTGTCAATAATATCTAAAGTGGGGGGATTACGTTTGTTACCCATCCACCGCCACCCACCAAGAAGCAGAAATAGTCCCTCGCAGAGTTTCCGTCTATCAAATGCCACTCACAGACTTTGGTTCACTTGAGGTTGTTACGTAGCACAGTGGAAGCGAACCCGAAATTCCTGAGTTGTGAAACGATTATGTTAACCATGTAGCCACACTTTACATTACGAATTCAACTTCCGCTGAATCGATTTTGCCCTTCACACGCTGAAGTTCTATAAAAGAAAACTTGGTCTTAAAGAGGAAGTTGATTTAATTGTTAATAGCAATGATGACGTTTCTATGAAATGTGGGACCATTGTGAAATGCCGTAGGTCTTAGGACTTAGAAAAAAATTTCCCTGAAATATCATGTTATGAAACCTGATCTCAAGAGATTTCCCTATAACTAAAATACTTGTATAGGTGTAAGTGAAACTGCAATAACGAAGTTATTGACACACTAGGTAGAAAAAATAAACGTTCGTCCTCACCTGTCTATAAATTAGCTCACTACTAAGAATTCGTAAGGTGATATTGTAAAAAAATTTCAATTATTATTGAAATTATTATGAAGAGTTAGATAGAAATTATTGCATGAAAAATAATTTATTAATGACGTGGATATTTTTTCAACTATGGTAGAATAAAGGTTTAGGGGAACATTTAAACATTGAAGAAAAATTAATGAAAAATCAGGAAGTTTTAAATATTGAAGCATCTCTTGTAAAGAATATGATTGGAAGGGCCGCCATTTTTATAATACATGTTTATTGTTTATTTTTCTTACAAGTCTCAGTTTAATACGTGTAGAACATAAAAACTGCACTTTTTTAAATGCAGTGTGAAGTTGCTAAATGTAATTGCTAAATGCGGTAGCTAAATATAACCAACATTCTAAAAGTCGAGTCACGTGTCCCGCTTTGTGTTACTCTGTAAGAATGTGGTAACAAAAAACAATGGGTGTACTGAAAGAGACAGAGACAAAAAGAAAGAATAATAAAGAGAAATGTATTAGACGAATAGGTAAGTGAGACATTTAGGGAGAGAGAAGTAAAGAGACAGACAGAGTAGTGAGAAAGAAGTGAGACAGGCAATCAGGTAAGCTAAGGACGAAATATGAGAATAAGTAATATTGTGAATTAAAGAGCAGAAGTAGAAGAACAGGTTAGACAGAGGCTAATAAAAGATAGGTGGTGGATACAAAAAAATAAAAACTGGAAAAATGGAAGAAAAGACCAAGGTAAAAAGAAAAACAATAAAAACAAGATGAAACACAGGAAGGAAATGGAGCAAGGCTTGGAATCAGAAAAATTTAGAATTACTGAAAAGAAATCGAAATATAACCCCCAGTTTCGATGGGTATAACACTAGTAGGAGAGGAGATGGAGCGTGGATTAGGGTATTCTACTCACGATCGCAAGGTCGTGAGTTCAATTCCCGGAGACGCGATGTGTTCTTCAGCAAGACACTTTATTTCACGTTACTCCAGTCCAGTCAGCTTACAAAAATGAGTAGTACCTATATTTCAAAGGGTTGGCCTTATCACATTCTGTGTCACGCTGAATCTCCCTGAGAACACATGTCTGTGGAGTGCTCATCCACTTGCACGTTAATTTCACGAGTAAGCTGTTCCGTTGATCGGATCAACTGGGACCCTCGTCGACGTAACCGACGGTGTGCCAGTCACACTAGTAGGTAGTATAATTGCTAAATACAAAAGTTTGTCTTTTTAACTAACTGAGCTGTTAGGTTCATCCCAACAGAGAACAATGTCGCAGATTTCTGGGAAGGAGAGAATCGGTTACAAGATAGCTAATGGTTTTTTCTTTTAAGGTTCTTGTGTAATGAAGTAATGGGATATCGAGACTGGGTCACGAACCCGAGTCGTTGTCTGTTGCACCCGCTTCTGTTGTCGTTGTTGCTTAATCACAAACGAGATGATAAAGACATTCCACTCATGACAATCCCATCTTTATAAAGCTATATAGGTCTAACGTATCTTTGATTAATTAAGGCAACCGAGTATGTTTGGGAGTGATTTTACTTTCATTCCAAGCAGGTCAAAGGGCCAAACAGGAGCTCTCTCCCCACACCTTTATGGAAGCCCTATAAAAGGTAACTGGCAGTGACCCGTGATCCTCACTAAATAACCGAATGAAGAACTGTGTCTAATGTTAAAATATGTCTGGTACTTTTAAATGGTCAGCAACAGCTGAAGTATTTTCTAGCTTTGAAGCGGAAATTTTGTATTCCATGAGTAGATTGAACAGATGCAAGTACAGAGGAGAGATGAAAAAATGCTCTTCAAGTCGACTCAGTTCTCGGTTTCGTCCCTCTTTCTTCGCAGCACTTTGGTAAGTATTTTCTGTGGATAGCCTTGGTGTCAATATCGTATCATAATATTTGGAAGACGGTCACTGAGCAAAGGCATGCCTTGCATGCGCACGAGCAGGTGTGTGTGTGTGTGTGTGTGTGTGTGTGTGTGTGTGTGTGTGTGTGTGTACATGTCTGTGTTGAGAGATAAACAGATAAATATAGATATACACACACGCATAAGACAGAATGACAGAAACACTATCAATATCTCAATCTTTGTGCGCGTGTATTTCTTCGCACATGAATATATATATATATATATATACTAGCTGTTGAGCCCGGCATTGCTCGTATTTTCCGTGTTGAAGTTAAGCCCACCTCTGACCTTGTATTGAAATTTTCTACGTTCCCCTTGTCAACTATTACCCATTAAGGTGTTATATCTGGTTATCCGGTTAACGCTTTCGACATACGCTTACATACTGGACCGTCTGAAATCGCAGTCAAACTTCTGTGTGTACTTATTCAACGTAGTTCTCTAGGCTTGCAAGTATTTGATCATGTAACCGTTTCCCTGCATTATGAGATCTAGTCGTGTTTCCTCAGGCGATATACAAATATTGTTTCCGTAATCTCAAATTCTCGGCTTCAAGAGCATCCTATCTGTCTATCATAGCCTGCAAGTTAGTAATGGCTACTACTAACTTGCAGGCCATGACAGGTAGATAGGATGCTCTTGGAGCCGAAAATTTGAATTTACGGAGACAACATTTGTATATCGCCTTAGGAAACACAACTAGATCTCATAATGCAGGGAAACGGTTACATAACCAAACACCTGCAAGCATAGAGAACTACGTCGCATAAAAACAATTGCAGGGATTGCAAATAAATGTCCAACCATACTCCTTGTTGATTCCAACTTATTCAATTACACACACACACACACACACACACACACACACACACACACACACACACACACACACA
>NC_069002.1:16179653-16181821 GCF_001194135.2 Octopus bimaculoides
GCCCTGCAGATATAATATATATAATACAAAAATGGGACAAGAACGCAAAACATCCAGATAGTTAGGTGATACAAAAAAGGGACAACAAGACATCCAGACAGACGATACAAAAAACTAGAACGGGTCATTCGGAGTTTTCTATCCTCAGTCGAGTTCCAGATTATCTTAACAGTATCAATGATATTTCTATGTGCTCATTCCTGCAGCCGTTTCAATAATCCTCACGTTACGTATGAGAGGATGGCAGAACTATATCGTCAGGGAACAGTTTCTGTGCAGAAATATGAAGAATATATTATAATTCCGTGTTTTCATATAACGGAGGGGAAACAATGTTTATTCTATATAGTAGCTAAATTAAAATGTATTCTTATTTCTGTTTGGAAACCGATCGAAGGTAACCATGACTATCTTTCGGCTCCATTTTATGCCAGACTCTAGGTGTATCCTTCTCTGGAGTTAACGAACCAAGCATCCCACTTCATACTTTTAGAGCTTCACTCATTTCCATGCTGGTGAATTAACACAAGCTGAAGGGAAGAAGATGTTACTCACCAAATTAAAATAATCGTGAGAATACAGTGTCACATCTCAGCTGGAATATCTTTGACCGAAAAAGTATTATTATTTTGCGGTTTACGTTGAAGATATTAACAGCGGTTATCTGATCTAAGTTGTGTAGTTTCATGTTCATGGGTTGTTTATAATAGGTTTTGTAATATAATCTCGCTGTTAGACAGTGGTTAAGTAGGGTAACATGATATATTCTAGTTTATGAGTTGTTTGGGGGGGGAGAGGAGCACGGAGATGTGTTTATCAAATTTATTCCGAAGACGTATTTATTTCGTGTGTGTGTGTGTGTAGTTTATTTTTCTTTCTGGGATGAAGAGGATGACTCAGTGGTTAGGGAGCTGGGCTCACCATGACAAGATTGTGAGCTCGGTTCCTGGCGAGGCGTCATTCCTTACGCAAATCACTTTATTTCACGTTACCTCAGTCCACTCCACTGGCATGTAATTCAATCGTAGGTCAAGTACCGCCACCCTGTCGTATTCGTGGTAACAAATTATTTGGGTGTCAAAAGAAATTAAGCATATTTTGTTGTCGTCGTCATCATCGTTGTTTTGTCCACTTGGCTTTATTTTTTTGTCTTTGGGCAATTTTCTCCAATTTTTCCCCCAAAATACTTAGCCTTCTTCAATATTCAGTTCTATGCTATTTCTTTCCCTTCAAGAATATCAAATATATGCTTTTAGCTGTTTCTTCGAATTTCCTGATTTTGGGAGTTTCTCTTTTTACACTCTGCTTTGGCCCTTCAGTCGTTCTTCTTTATCCACATCATACATTTCCATTCCCTCTCATCTACCTTCCTCTTCTCCTTTCTTTAATTAAACCTTTCTCCCTCTGCTCCAGTTGAATAATGTCTTTCCTAAGGCTTTAATCTTCCTCTCAAGCCACCTTTACCCAGCAGGGTCTCTGCTGGCTGATCCATCTTTTATCCTTTCTTTTTCCCCAACAATTTTCCAATTCCATTAACACTTGCCAGCGACCCACAAGTGCCAGCGGCCCACAAGTGCCAGCGGCCCACAAGTGCCAGCGGCCCGCAAGTGCCAGCGGCCCACAAGTGCCAGCGGCCCACAAGTGCCAGCGGCCCACAAGTGCCAGCGGCCCACAAGTGCCAGCGGCCCACAAGTGCCAGCGGCCCATAGCTAGCAGACTATCGTGATACTTGTTTACTGGTCATACTTCAAGAACCATGCGGAGAATTCTTACAGTTCCAAGCAATGGTGATCTTTGTAGGTGTTCTATCTTTACATTTGCATCAATCTCTCTGAGCTATGTTGGTAGTTGAGCGATGATACATCCAAGCGTGCCAAACACAATTGGTATCATGTCCACTCTCTTCATTGTCCACAACCTGCGTATTTCCCACTTCAATTTATCACAGTTGTTCACTTTTTCTTTATTATTATTATTATTATTATTATTATTATTATTATTATTATTATTATTATTTGTAGTAGTAGTAGTAGTAGTAGTAGTAGTAGTAGTAGTAGTAGTAGTAGTAGTAGTAGTAATGCGGTGAGGTGGCAGAATTGCTGTTAGTTTTCGTTGTTGATTTTACAATTCCCAACTTACACGTTGACCACGTCACGAATTTTCTCTGA
>NC_069002.1:16182590-16184161 GCF_001194135.2 Octopus bimaculoides
GTAGAAAATCTCTCACGACAGAATCAGTAGAACAATGGACATTGTGATATCAAGGTTCTGAGTTCAAATCTCTCCGAGGTTATAAACAAAGTCAATCCGTGTTTTACAAAATTTCTTCTTCTTCTTCTTCTTCTTCTTCTTCTTCTTCTTCTTATTATTATTATTCCTTTATTGAAACGTGTTGCACATCGCTCCCGTAAGTTTGTTGTTTTTATATTGTTATACTGTGTTATATACTATACACATGCTGAAGGTGCATCGTTCAGTGGTCATAGCGTCGGGATCACAATCATGAGATAGTAAGTTCGATTCCCGAACCGGGCTGTGTTTTGTGTTTTTTAGCAAGACACTTTATTTCACATTGCTCCGGTTCACTCAGCTGTAGAAACGAGTTGCGATGTCACTGGTGCCAAGCCTTTCCTTTGGATAACATCAGTAGCGTAGAGAGGGAAGGCTGGTATGCATGAGCGACTGCTGCTCTTCCATAAACAACCTTGCTCGGACTTATGCCTCGGAGGTAAACTTTCTATGTACAATCCCATGGTCATTCATGACGGAATGGGTCTTTACCTTTCTTTTTTGCCCATCGTTATATAGACAAATTAACCAGGACCTTAGGGAGTTGGTTAGTTTATCTCCATCTGTAGCCCTTAGGGGCTAATTTAGGGTTTGTTTAGTCTAATACACCCTCAATGTTTTTCTCAAAAAAGAAAGATGGCGGATGAGGCTTGTTCGTCCGCTACAAGACAAAAAACAAACAAAAAGCAGCCATTTATCCGCACAACCGAACAGCGAAATTATAAGTCAGTGACAGCATCAGCAGCAGTAACAGCAATAACAACAGTAACTGCAACAGCAACAACAACAATAGAGCACGAGAAATGTATGAAAGTAACTTTCCAATGCTGTCAGCACTACCTTCATCAACGCAGAAACAAAACCAAAAAATCATTAATATCAAAAAGCAACAACACCAGCGATAACATTACCACCTCCATTACCACCACCGGTAGCAACAGCAAACCCACCATCACCAACACCACCTTTATCAAAGAAAACGAACGATTCAAACCCACGGTTAGCTGTTTCGTCGACGCGACGTGGCAAGTAAGCGTTGACATTTTCATAAATGAAAATGAATCCAAAAGTGCAAAATGTATGTCGGGAAAATGTGTGAGAAGTATGGGAGAAATGTGGTGCTGAATGTTCCTAGATCTGTCCAGCAAGAAACTGGTCGGTTCTATATAAAACAATTGGAGCAAAAAGGAGAAGAGTAGTGCGGGAAACACACCAGCAGATTGAAAAATGTTTACGAGCAATTTCAAAGAGCGAAACCTATATAACCAGAGAAAAAATATATAGGACTGTCGAAGTGAGCTTCGCCTGAGAGGAGAACACCAAATATCACTGCATACAATGACACAAAAGAAACAGCCATAAGACCATCACCACTGCAGTCAAGCAAAAGAATTAAACAACACCAACGCAAAACACGCTGGAAGAAGTAGTCAAAACGACCAAAACCACATTTAAGAGCAATATATATATATATATATATATATATATATATA
>NC_069002.1:16185351-16186198 GCF_001194135.2 Octopus bimaculoides
TATATATATATATATATGTATGTATATATATATATATATATATACGTGTGTGTATATACGTGTATGTGTGTGTGTGTGTGTGTGTGTGTGTGTATGTATGCATGTAGGCTTGAGTTCACAGCTGCTTATATGTTTACATATGTTTTATACATATGTACGTATGGCTGCCAGTTGTTGATTGAAATCATTCTTTTCTCCATGCCACAGCAACTATCTACATCTTATCTTTCATAACTTACAATATTTCCTTGCAGTCGGCCACCGTTCGCACCTCATCATATGCAAATATTTAAAGTACATGCCTCACTAATATTTTTTACTGATGTGTATGTGTGTCTATGTATCTGTGGTAAGGGCGGGGGGTTTGCATTGTGTAACAATTATCTTAAATCGACATTCTTCAACGAGTATTACAACACCAAACAAAAACAATCCCATAAAAATAAACGCTCAGGTATTTTGTAATATAAGGTATTTAGGTGATACCTTATCGGAATAACCTCTATGGGGTCGCTCAACCTGCCAGAATTTTTTTTAATATATATATATATATATATATAAACAGTTTTATATCCGAGTTTAATCGCGGCCTCTCAGCAACATCAATAATATTCACGTGACATATAGGGTGATATACTCACATACACACGCACGCACACACACACACACATATACACATGCACACATACACGCACAGGCACGCACACACTCACACACATACACACACACACACACACACACACACAAACACACACACACACACACACACACATATTCAGTTGAAATTTATAGAAAAACAAAAGACGAAGGTAGGAGTATGAACAACAAGAAAGGGTATATATATATA
>NC_069002.1:16187088-16187749 GCF_001194135.2 Octopus bimaculoides
ATTGTTTCGTAACTTAAAAATATGTAAATAATTTATATTATATTTAATAACAAAGAAAGTATTTGTGTGTGTGTGTGTGTGTGTGTGTGTGTGTGTGTGTTTCTCCCCACCACGGCTTGACAACCGGTGTTGGAGTGTTTACGCTTCCGCAACATAGCGGTTCGGAAAAAAGATAACGGTAGAATAAGTACCAGGGGTTAAAAGAACTAAAAAAAAAAATCAAATCACTGGGCCTGATTCATTCAACTAAGAAACAACTCTTAAAGGCGATGCCCCTGTATGGCCGCGGTCTGATGACAAAAAAAAAACAAATAAAAGATAAAAGATACATGCATATATATACACACATGCATACGTACATACACACGCATACATACATGCTCACATACATACACATAGACATGGGTACATCCATCCATCCATACATACATACATACATATATACATATATACATACATACATACATACATACATACATACATACATACATACCTATGTATTTATATGACCTATAAACACATATAGAGATGACCTATAAACACGTATAAAAAAAGGAACTGAATCCAATGAATTTCGTAGTAGTTTGCGTCAGCGAAATTATTTTTTTATTAGAAAAGCATAAGGATGTTGTTGTCGCTGTTGTTGTTGTTGTTGTTGTTG
>NC_069002.1:16188721-16189099 GCF_001194135.2 Octopus bimaculoides
GGTTCAGTCCCACTGCGTGGCACCTTGGTCAAGTATCTTCCACAACACCCCCTGATCGACCAAAGCCTTGTGAGTGAATTTCGTAGAAGGAAACTGAAAGAAGCCCCTCGTATATATGTATATATATATGTGTGTGTGTGTGTCTGTGTTTGTTTGCCCGCCATCGCTTGACAACCGATCGGCAAAAGGGACAGATAGAATAAGTACTAGGCTTACAAAAAATAAATCCCGCGGTCGATTTCTTCGACTAAAATCCTTTATGGTGTCGCTCCAGCATGGCCGCAGTCAAATGACTAAAACAAGTAATAGAATAAAAGAATAGATAGATAGAGAGATAGAGAGAGAGAGAGGGAGAGAGAGAGAGAGAGAGAGAGAGAG
>NC_069002.1:16189109-16190012 GCF_001194135.2 Octopus bimaculoides
CATACATACATACATACATACATACATACATACATACATACATACATACATACATACATATACACACACACACACAAGCGCTTATATATACTATGTGTGTATTCATAGATATATATGTATATGGTAATAACGAGAATTTGGGGGACGGAAATTTATATATTTTATTAAAAGATTGCTACATACGTTTCTGCATAAAACGTTTGACTGACTATATTCTCACATCCGTAGGGTACCATTAAATATTATTTATAATATCTATGGATCTTAAAGAAGTACATTTCATCATGTGTATACTTAATCAGGTATTTTACATCAAGATCTTTAGATATTATAAATAATATTTAATATACACTAATTATCTGAAAATATTGTCACAAACAAGCATGTGTTGTGCAGAAAGGTACGTAGCAATGCATTGATAAGGTATATGAATTTCCGTCCCCAAAATTTTTGTTATTACTATATTTATACTAAGCTATTGGAAGTTTTGCATTCATAGCCATCCCATAGGATTAGTCTGGGAGATGGGGATAATAAGGGGTTGCCAGCAATAAGTAGTACAGCAGCTTTTATGAGCGCACCGGTGGTATTTGTCCTAAACAAATTAATAGGATATATATGTGTGTGTATATGTGTGTGTGCGTGTCTGTGTGTGTGTTTGTGTGTGTATGTATGCACACATGAATCTATGTATGTATGTATGTATGTATGTATGTATGTATGTATGTATGTATGCATAATCCGGTCGTTATCATTGAACTTGGTTGAAAGTGAAACTCTTCTTGTGGCCTTTCGCTGTCAAATAAATATATCCATCCATTCTACCCAACACATTTACCAAGTCCTCATTTTAACTGTTTCCCCAATTTCATACTGGGCATATCTCACGTGTGTGTGTGTGTG
>NC_069002.1:16190531-16192418 GCF_001194135.2 Octopus bimaculoides
AAAGTCCCTAACTATCTATACCCATTACTGTTGGGTTCACTTATGGTCTCTCCTGATGGTAACCGCAATCCTCTGCAGGCTGCTTTCTTCCCTCTTTTCATATTAAGTACTGAGCATTTGGTAATCCCAAATTCTATACCGATGTCCCTACCACACTTCTGGATTGTTTTGGTTAAGGAATCTATCAGTTTTTAAGATTTCCCAAACAATTTCAGGTCACCCATAAACAAGATGGTTCAATGATGGGCCTTTCTTTCCACATCGGTAACCCATCTTAACTTTCCTAAGTGTCATTGTTATGAGTATTAGTGCAATTACAAAAAGTAACGGAGAAAACGAGTCCCCTTGGAAGATTCCCCTTTTAATATTAACTTCTCTAAGGAATACATTACCTGAGTACAATTTGGTTTTCCACTCTTTCTAGCTATACATCAGGAAATTTGTGATGTTGTCAGCAATACCAAACATCTGCAAGCATTCAACGATCCAAGAATGAGGCATCATATCATATACCTTCTTAAAGTTAATCCAAGCCATAGACATTTTTGTATGATGTTTTTTACAATGCCTCAAAACTGTTTTATCGATGACCAGTTGATCCTTGGTAACCTGAAAACTCTTCCTACTGCTGCACATATTCCAGTGAGTATCTTCCAAAGTGTGTTTGGGCATGTTATGGAACGGTAGTTTCCTACAATATTCCCTTTTCTTCTATCTTTCATTGCAAGTGTTATCCTCCCAGCCACCAGCCACACGGTGACTGTACCTTTCTGGACACACTCATTCAATTGGGCTGCAAGTCTTTCATGCATCGCGTGGCATCTCTTCAGCCAAAAGCCATGAATCCCATCTGGTCCGGGGGCTTTCCAGTTGGCACTTTACCTACTTGTTCTTTCGCGTCAACCATGCTTATGACAATATTCCTTTGTTTCTTTCCTCTTTGTAATTCTGCCTTGTTAATTCCTATCCACATTGCATCCCTTTTATGCACCACATTATTTCCCCATAATCAGCTCCAAAACACCTTAGCCTGATTTGCATCAGGAGCAACATTTCCCCATCGTCTCCACCTAACTTTCGGAAGAATTGCTTCGGGTTATCTTTTGAACAATCTGTTCTCCTCGAACTGCTCATTTCTGTTCACAAATCTTCTGATCATCTAGCTTTTTTTGCCATCATCCTCTGTTTTAACTGCTCTATTACTGCATCAAACCCGTTCTTCCGTATTTTATATTTATTCCGTATTTCTATTTATTCCGTATTTTATTATTATTATTATCATTATTTATTATTATTATTATTATTATTATTATTATTATTATTATTATTATTATTATTATTATTATTATTATTATTATTATTATATCTCCACCCACAGCACCGCCTCCCTCTTACGAAATTTTATTCAACTCAGGTCGAAGCAGAATTTTTTCAAAACAAAAGTTTCCATTTATCAAATGACGGATTATTTCCTGTCCTTGTTCTATCATGAATGGGAATCTCGATTAACTTGCTAAATTGGTGAGAATTTATTACTTTTTTTCCCTTCACAATGCTCGAAGATATCTATAGACTTGGCGTCGTCATTCCTAGTCACGCTGTTGTTGTTGTTGTTATCGCCTCTTTTATCTCTTCATTGACATTTCATTCTATTCCAGTGACCAAATAGATGCTGCAATGAACGCCGATTCGTATGAATCTTTCTAAATTAATACAACCGAACGGCGTTGAACGAAAGGGAGATAAATATAGTTTGACTGATTTTCTTTGGAAGATTTATGTGTGTGCGCGCACGTGTGTGTGTCTGTGTGTTGCCTGTGCGTGTGCTTTATATATATACATACATACATTCATATATATATATATATATATATATATATATATATA
>NC_069002.1:16192832-16195370 GCF_001194135.2 Octopus bimaculoides
ATATATATATATATATATATATATATAAGAAACTTGTGTAGATTTTTTTCTTTTCCCTTGCAATAACGGCAGTAAATAATATGGAAAGGAGGGTGACTCAGTCGTTGAGATGCTGGACTCCGTTCCCGGTCTATGGGTGGGTAGCGGATGGCACACTGTGTCAATAACTGAACGAGGCTCTTAATTATACATTGCTCAAACTTACTCAGCTAAAAATGAGCCCCACCCACGACTACCAGCAGCATCAGTAGCAGCAGATATAGCTGCTTGTGGTGAAACGCCGAGCGTCCTGTCAAGTAGAAGTGCCAATTCATCCCTTAACCTCCATTTCATCCCCCAAAAGTCTATCCTGATGGAACCTTGTCGTCTCATAACCAATAAA
This sequence comes from Octopus bimaculoides, assembly GCF_001194135.2. Taxonomy (NCBI): domain Eukaryota; kingdom Metazoa; phylum Mollusca; class Cephalopoda; order Octopoda; family Octopodidae; genus Octopus; species Octopus bimaculoides. The sequence goes on from NC_069002.1 coordinate 16,193,215, forward strand.
TGACGCCCAGCTAAATAAAGACGTGAGATAATGAGATAATGATAATAATATTCTTTTTACTGAAGGCATAAGGTAACTGGTACTTATTTCATCGACCTCGAGAGGATGAAAGGCAAAGACGACCTCAACGGAATTTGAACTCAAAACGAACAGACGGACGAAATGCCGCTAAGTATTTTGCCCAACGTGCTAACAGTTCAAGCAGCTCGCCGCCTTAATAATGATAATAATGGTTTTAAATTTTGCCACAAGGGCAGCCATTTTGTGGGAGGAGATAAGTCGATTACATCGACTCCCAGTGTTTCACTGGTACTTAATTTATCATACATACATACATACATACATACATACATACAAACATACATACATACATAGACACATGTATATCATCTATGTACAGTTGGATGTACGACAGCTACTGGTGTGTTTAGAGCTCCACGTAGATTGCTATCGTTCAATCTACTTTCAATAAAGTGATGTCTTGCTCAGCAGTATGACTAGTTATGAATTACAGAGCAAATTTTGGAGAAATTAAGATAAACACAAGTTTATATTTATTTATTTATGTGTTTCAGCCAAGTGGCTGCGGTTTCCCTATTATGGTTACTTGGAACCGTGCATTAATTCATCCAAGTGCATTTGGATGCTTAACCAGAATGGATCATCAGAGAACACTTTATTGCATAATTTACCGAGAACCGCTTGTTTGTAAATTGATTTGGAATCGATTGAAACCAGTTTGTAATGATTTTTTGCACATAAGACATTAACTCGAATAGTGATTTGTCTAAATTTATGACTCCAACAAACCGGAAATCAAAACCTAAAGCTTCCTCATCAAATTTGACAAAGAATAAACTGGCCAGTTTCTAATTTCATTCTTCAATTCAAGCAACAGCATTTCTTTTTTATATCACTTGCTTCTTCTCATTTAATCTTTAGGTTGCTTTCACCTTCCACTGAAATTAATACAAATCTTGTCTTATTCTCTCGGATAGGAGAAATCGATACAAATAACTTATTTCATTGGTAAAGCTCCGCAGTTTTAGAAGGGAGAAGTGTGAGCTGCAGTAGATTTAATTACTATTGGATAATACAGTTCTAGGAGTCGGGGTGGGGTTGTAAAGTCTTTGATTATTGGTCTTCTCTATCAAGATCAATCAGAGGGGTTGTTTGGGGTTACACAACAACAATATGAAGTCCATTATATATTCTTTATTGGTTTTATTTTTCATCGTTATATCCTTGATTCAGGGCCGTCTTAGCATTATATTTCTCCGGGAAAATCAGTGCATTGGGCCCTATAAAATTAATTAATTGACAGCAAATCATGGCATACATAAATCAGAACTGGGTCCGTAGACCCGTGTGGTCCCTGGGCAACTTCTCAATGTGCCTTTGTCTTCGGGCGGCACTGCCTTGATACCATCAGCTTCAAAGACTTCCATACCTGTAAGCCATGCTGAGCTTCGGGTGTGAACATTTTCAAAAAAACATCGAAGGACTTGTCCGGAAATAGCTGAGATTTTTTAAATAATGTTGTATAGAGGGTGACAGCTGAGGATCACCTGAATCTTAGCAAGTCTATTTTTCTGTGTTTTTAACTTTCAATTTCTACTGGGGCGAGTTTTGCATCTCAAATTGTAAAGCAGCAAACAACAGACCGATAATAATAATAATAATAATAATAATAATAATAATAATAATAATAATAATAATAATAATAATAATAATAATAATAATTATTGCTTCAATGTGCTTGACTGGAATACCAGTGAAATAGTCAAAATTGATAGAAAAATCCGCAAGCTACTGACTTGTAATAAGATGCACCATCCAAAGGCAGATGTGGATCGTCTTTACCTTCCCAGAGCTCAGGGAGGTCGAGGCTTGATCCAGATTGAACTTATGTACAAAACAACCACAATCGAACTGGCCAAATACCTTGAAACAACTAACGATTGGATGTTGAAACTTGTTGAAAAACATGAAAGATCGAAAAAACTTCACTCTATTCTGAAAGAGAGCAAAAAATTCGCTACCGAACTCTTAGATACCCACCAGCTTGATCAGGTTGAAGGAAATGCGCCAACTGCTGCTGCAAAGAAAATAAAATTAATTGCAAAGACAAAAGCACATGAAAAATTAGCTAGCAG
>NC_069002.1:16196135-16198078 GCF_001194135.2 Octopus bimaculoides
CTGTGAATTTGCGTGTGTAAACTGGGAATGCATACAACGAGTTTCTCTGCCCTAAGTGTACGGAAAACACTCGGCGAGAAATGGAAGAAAATTTGAAGAAAGAAGAAAAATAACAACATAATAATAATAATAATAATAATAATAATAATAATAATAATAATAATAATAATAATAATAATAATAATAATAATGGACTCTGCCGTCGAAGTCCATTATTATTATTATTATTATTATTATTATTATTATTATTATTGCATGAGTGTTCAGCTGTTTGCCGAACGACCAGCACAAATGATTTGTTTATAGTGTCACCCATTATCTTACTCTCTCCATCAAATCGACGTTGTCTGAACAGGTGCAAAGTTTACCACACGTCAGGTGTCAAAGTGATCGCAGAGCAACGTGAGATGAAGTGTTTTGCTCAAGAACACACTACGTATCATCCAATCTATGAATTGAAACCACGATCTCGCGATCGTGAGTGCCACATTTTACTAACTACTAGGCCATGTGAATGTAAAATGCGTGGTGAAAGAGAAAAAAACAGTTACATTTGTAGTTTCTGAATGTAAAGATACTTGTTCAGGTTTATAAGAACTGAAAGCGTAACTAAGTTACTAAAAGTATACAAAATTTAGACATGAACACAGAAAAATGGTTTGGTCGTAAAACAACAAGTTGTTGAAAATAACTGTTTAAAGGTATTATGGGATATGAATAGTTAAACGTCCAGATATTGTTGTACTCAATAAATAAGAAAGAGTGTGTTGTTTAATTGATGTTACTTGCCCCGTTTGATACAAGCGGGGAAGACAATGGACGTGAAATAATAGAAAAAAAATATACCGAGATTTAAAACAAGAACTTTAAAAGAATCTGGAATTGCCGTAAAGTTGTTATTCCAATTGTTAAAAGGGACCTTAGGAATAGTTAGAAGTACCGATGGTTGGTTGAAGATGTTGGATAACGAGAGAGAAATTCCTGATACTACAGAAAGTCTGTTTACATGGCACAGTAAGGATTATAAGAAAGGTGGTGTAGTTTGGTATCTAACGATGCAATACCAACAGAACAAGAAATCCTGGGGGAACAAAATGAATGAATGAATGATGATGATGATGTGGAGGAGGAGGAGGAGGAGGAGGAGGAGGAGGGGAGGAGGATGGTGATGATGGTGATGATGAACCTCATCATCACATTTAATACTAGAGAAAGTAATCCAGTTACATAAACGATCAAATGTTGAGTCCTCTTCATGACGTTGGCGAAGTCAGAAGATCAGCAGCAAAGAAGAAATTCGTGATTTCAAGAGACACTCATTTAATATCACGAAAAAAAAATTGATGTCAATGGGGGAAAAATGATTTTAAAAATACGCTAAAAAAAACCCCATTAATAAATGAATTCCTATTTATTCATTTATGTATTTGCCATCATTTCGAGTGATTTTGAGGAGGAAGTATTTGCTGCAAACGTGATATATTTTGTTGAAGATGAGTGGAACAGATAAAACAAGATACGCAAATAGAGCTATGCTACTACTACTACTGTTACTACTACTACTACTACTACTACTACTACTACTACTACTACTACTACTACTACTACGACTACTACTACTACTGATGATGATGATGATGATGATAGTGAGAAGAGCAACAACAACAAGAACACCAATAATAAATGAGTTTGTTTTTTTTCTATTATGAAGCTATTAATTGTTATTCTTGTTCAAGTTGTAATTGCCATGGAGTGGCGCCGCTCACCATCAATTCCTGCTGTTCCGCTTGATGGTGAACGACGTAATTAATGAGAGATTCTAGATCCATATACATACATATGTATGTGTGTGTGTGTATATATGTATATGTATATATGTATATACGTATGTACATGCATATATATGTATATGTATATATATATATATATATATATATATATAT
>NC_069002.1:16199202-16201782 GCF_001194135.2 Octopus bimaculoides
AGGAAAAAGAGGAGGGGAGAAAGAAGAGGAGAGGAGGAGGAGGAGGAGAAGAGCAGGGGGAAGAAGAGCAGGGGAGGAAGAAAAGCAGGGGAGGAAGAAGAGCAGGAGGTGGAGGAGAAGTTGTTATTGTTTAACCCCAGGTCAGCCCTGACCCTACCTAATTATGTATGCATGTATGCATGCCTATAAGAATGCACAACTCACGGTAACCTTCATTTAATTATTTTTTCTTTCTTAAGTAGGAGAGCGTATGATTGATTTGGGTGTTATTTTTAGCAGCTCCGGTTATTATGTGGAAGTGCTCTCTTTTCATTTTTCTTTTCTCTCTTCTTTTAAGGAATTCGCAATTCATGAGGAATCAGGAATGATATTTGAAGATAAGAGTTGTAAGGAATTAGTAATGATGGTACACCCCTCCCACGTGACGAATGGAATAACCTAGTCACTTTAAGTAAAGATAAGTACGTGAAGTACCAGAGTACGTAGTAGACAGTCAGAAATAGTTTCTCTTTACTGGTTTTACTAAGCATACTGTATATCGAAGTTGGCGTTATAACGATCCAACATTTTGAGGATTATTACAAGGTGAGGCAGGTTCAAATCAGTGACATGGTATCAGAGCTGAAGATATTTGCATAAATCGTGACTGCAGATCAGGGCGTCAGACGTGAAACAACGAAACGTGATAAAAGTACTTTCTCTCTCTCTCTCTCTCTCTCTCTCTCTCTCTCCTTCTCTTGGTTGTTAACCTCTTGACTATACAGAATTACTAAGACGCCTTCACTCTGCACCAGACAGTCTGCTAAAACATAAAACATGCAGTATTTATAGATTTTGCTTTATAATGTCACTTGTACAAGGTTAAAGAATTTGCATCTAAAGTTTTATCTATCTATCTATATGTAAACGATAAAAATAATGGGTTATATACATTTATTTATTTATCTATTATAGTCTCACAACTGTTTTAGATATACATTTGGATGCATTCATGGTTCAATTTTATCAATCAATCGATTGATTGGCTGAAAATATAGAGAAACTGCACAATGATATCTTCCTCAGAACCAAAACAATTCAACAACTAAAGAAAGAATAGAAAGGGGATAGAATTTGGTCAGTGTGGCTCTTATACAGAACTAAGTCACCTGTTTCTAGCCATCAACCTTTAGCTGTTCTCTTTTACCGCAGGTGAATAGTATCGACACTCAGTAAAGAAATTTAATACCCCACAACCTCTTTAGGATCAGCAGCAGGCTTTTTGCGTTTAGTACTATATTTTGGAAACTATTTGAAACAAGGGATTGATCGAGTTGTTAAATGAAGTAAAGTAAACCGACAAATCTGGGGTGTGGGTGTAACAAGACTTAAATCAGTACAGCATAGAGTGTTCAACGGGTCGAATGTTGGTGAAGACCACAAGAAAAGTTTATGAACGAGTAAAATATTTCTACACGGAAGATGTAGGTTCGTTTTTGGAGAAAGCAAATCAAGAAATATCGTGGGGTGATTCTGAAGATCGACGAAAATATCCACAATATTTGATGGGTGAGCAGAAACCTGGGACGCTTTGACTCGACCTAACAAGTCGGTTCCCATCCGTTTCTGTATGGGTGACCATAAACGGTTGTGAAGGAGAAAGGGCTCTATAACCCTTTCTTATTTTCTGACCAGGCTCCCGTGGCTTTTATGGGGTTTTTCCACGTGCAACCTTTCGAAGCGCCCCCCCCCCCCTATTGGGAGTTTTAGTTGTTATACCTTTTCTGTTTTCCTCACTGTTTACACGAACGTTTTCTTTTCGGACAAAACCCTTTGTAACCTTCGTCTTGTCTTTGTCCTTACATGTTTTTAATTTATATTAGCCCTTGTGGCCAATAAAACCAGAATTAATTATTACAATTATATATTGTTTTGATTATTTATTTCATATGTTTTTCTGCTTATTCTGTCCTTTATTTTATTAAATTTTCAATCCGTCTGTTGTATAACGACGTCACTCGGCTCCCCTCGTCTATGTCCAGCTCCACATGTACGGTAAACCCTGTTTTTAAAGTTCATTGTAAATTATTGTACAACTCTCTTATTAGCTCTTGTGGCTAATAAAGAAAGCCAATGATTGTTGTTGTTGTTGTTGTATATTACTATGATAAGATGTTATACCTTGACAGCCCCTTACATCTAATTTCTGTACACTTTACCGTTTCAGACTGAATCATTTACTTCTCCGTGACATTAAGAGACAGAATGGATGTTCAAACGCGCGGAGTTTATTTACCAAAACAAACGAGGAAGATTGGTATTTTCAAAGACATTTTGTTTGTATTTGGGATTTTTTTAAATCTCTTCAGAAATTTTAAGCAATGACGCTTTGAACAACAAGTGGACTTGACCACCGAGGAAATAATGAACAAAACACGTTTTGCAAAAAGAATAACAATAAAGGAATTTTATAAAATGTATCAACACGCAGAATTCAAAAGCCGGAGGACATTATTAATATTAATATTGGTTTCAAATTTTGGCACCAGGCCAGCAATTTCAGGGGAAGGGATAAGACGATTACATTGACCCCCCCCCCCC
>NC_069002.1:16202574-16203701 GCF_001194135.2 Octopus bimaculoides
ATACGTGTATACAAATACACACACACACATGTGTGTATGTGTATGCATGTATAAATTTACAGAAACAACGAAAAACCAGTTGAAGCGGACGTGTGCAAGTCTGATCCCTTCATCAGTAGTCAATTAGAAATCAATCATCATAATTTCGGCACCTAAAACATTAACGTTTATTTCAGCTGTACCTACAATATATTTGACAAAAGACAGAGAGAGAGAGAGAGAGAGAGAGAGAGAGAGAGAGAAAGCTCTTTCTCCCTTTCTTCTCTCACTCTCTTTCTTTCGCTCTCTACTACTACTACTACTATTACCACCCCTTTTGTCCAGTTCTTTGATATACTTCTTTTCCTTCACGATTTCCTTATTTCTAGTTTCAACATTCCCTACCTCTTCCCCCTAACCTGCAAATACCCAATCATTTTACTTACCAACAGGAGTCTTTCTGTCTTTCTTGGTTTGCTTTTAAAGCTGTAAATCATTCCATTTTCCTCCATACGTTACTTGCACTTATTGTCTCCGGTTTAGTGTCAAGGTTAAAAGACAATTCATATTATTATCTCTGCTTTATTTCGTAATTTTTCCATCTTGAGTTTATCGTTAAATCGTAAGTCAACGTGTATTTTTATTACTGTTTTCTACTTATTCTGTCTCTTTCTTATCCTTTTCAAAATTTGTCTTCAACTCATTGTTTCGGTCAAAAGACCGCTAATATTCTCTAATAGTTTAGTCTTGTATTCTTTCCTATTACCAACTCCATATTTTCCGACCATTGTTCAATTTACGCGTGCACTCGCCTACACCCTCACCGGTGGGCATTTATTATTTTTTTTTTTTATCTTTATTTTATATTTGTCTATTAGGTTTTTTGGTAGTTTATGAATTTTTAGTCGTATATATTTAACTTTTTGATAGGCTGTTCTACTTGTATTTTATTCGATTATATATTTTTACCTTCTGTGATTTTATGTATATGTATTATGTTTTATGTGTTTGAAAACATGGTGATCTTTATATATGATTAAATGTTTGTTCTATAACCAATGCTTCTTTATATATATATATATGTGTGTGTGTGTGTGTGTGTGTGTGTGTGTGTGTGTGTGTGTGTGTGTGTGTGTGTGTGTGTGTGT
>NC_069002.1:16204131-16207349 GCF_001194135.2 Octopus bimaculoides
TATATATATATATATATATATATATATATATATGCATACATACATACACACATACATACACACATACATACACACACACATACATATTATGTTGGTAAGTAGGCAGACAGGTATGTATGTATTTATCTATCAATCAACAGGCACTGTTTCTATCTACCAAAATCTAGTCTAGTCTCAGTCATGACTGAATAGACATAACCAATGCCATTCCTATCCGTTACCGTCTCAGATTAAAATTAATAAAGGAGTCCTTTTCGTTTTTAAAGATGTGAAAGATGGAATTTAGGAATATGGCGACTATTTCTCGCTGTTCAAGAGAGCACATACAAGTAAACCATTCTGGGCCCTTTTCACTTAATTCTCTCTATGATGTCATTTAAAATTTTATTTTATGACCAGGCATGACGACCGATGTTGGTTTGTTTATGTCGCGTAACTTAGCGATTCTGCAACAGAGACCGATAGAATAAGTACTATGCTTAAAAGAAGTACTGGGGTCAATTCATTCTTCAAGGGCAATACCCCAGCTTGACCGCACTCTAATGACTGAAACAAGTAAGGTAAGATAAGATAAGAAATTCTCGAATCAAACAGCCCCGCTCCTGCCACGGCTGCTCCCACTGCTGTTGCTACTGCTACCACTGCTGCTACTGCTACCACTGCTGTTACTGCTGCTCTCGCTACTATTGCTGATACCGTTATTGATTTGTTATATTAGTTCAGCTTCAAATCAACCCTTGCTATATAAACTACAAAGCCATTCCAGCCGTGACCATCATCCTCTTGCTTTCTAAAGATTGCATGCCCCTAACTGTATTATCCGACATATCATTCTTTGTTTTAAGAGTGTAAACTGAGTTTTAAGTAAGAATTTGCTGCTATTTCTAGTAATTGAAGCGACTCTGTAAAGGCCCCTTCACTGTTTCAACAAACAACCCTGTTATTTGTGTCAGAGAAAAAGAAGACAACAAATTTTCGTCTTCCAACTTTCACCGAAGAACGAATAAAACGCCCATGTTTCATGTCACCGAATAAAACTCCTCATATCACGCCACAGTTTGATTTTTATCTCGCCAACGAAGACTTGTCAATACCTAGAATTTACTAACAAACATCGAGTCTTCACCTCAACAAAATATTCGTGATTAGAATTAAAACAGATGACATACCTCCCTAATACAACCTCTTATAATGTGTCTTTCTTTTCATCAAATCTTTAATTTATTTATTTCTCTTTTTTTTTACTTATTCAATTGTTTCTTTATGTATTTATTTACGATTGTTTAGTTGTTTTCCGTTTTGCTCCAAAATCTTTGTTGTTTAGTCTCTATGATTGAAGAGGCCTATGACCAAAGACATCCCAGCCTTGACTCATTAGCTCAGCTATCAATTCTTTAATCTTTGTGCTAACCCAAAATGTTGCTCTGTTCATTATTTGCAGGGAGATATTTAATTCAAATTGTTAGTTATTAGTGTATCAGTTACTATATAATATTGATATTATCTTCATATTAATTTAATATAGATATTATATTAACATAGGAATAGGATCAGAAATATTGGCGAAAGGGAACAAACGATTTTACTAATCCCAATACTTGATTAGTATTTTATTCTATCGATCCTGGATGGATGAAAGATAAAGTTGATCTCGACCAGGTTTCTTAGAAACCTTGGGAATAAAGCTGAAGTGATCTCTTTTGGCGATACCAGGGTTGTTGTTGCCCTTCTAAGCCTTAACATCTGGAAATTCTGCTCTGGATACTGAGTTTTATGGTTTTCCTCTCAGCACCCTCTACAACTCTGCAGTTATTTTATACTTTTGTGATGTCATGAGGACTTGTTAGTAGATGGTGACTCCATCTGACCCCCAATCACTGAAGGTTCCATCTGCATTCCCCAATCTGCCCTTACTGTACCTCAAACCCCAGAGTCGACGTTACAAACAATGTCATTGACGGTTGTCAGACGGTTTGTCAGATGGCAGTGGGCGACAAACACAGACACAAAGACAACGCACACACAAGCACACACACACACACACACACACACACACACACACACACACACACACACACACACACACACACACACACACACACACACACACACACACACACACACACACGCACACACACACACACACACACACACATACACACACATACACACATAAATATTACTTTGAAAATTATGACGAAAATTTCATAGAGACAAGAAAATTCTTCGGTACCAGTTCCGTTAAATCTTCAGACTTTGAAAATAATAAATAAATCAGTCTGTCATATCTTTGACGTTAAAGAATATGAGAAAGGAAAGTTGAACATTTGTAATTCTACCTCTTTTGAACAGATTTGAGAAATTGTAATTAAAAGTGTCATAAACAGTGAAAATTAAAATGTTACATTTAAAGAGTTTAACAAAATGAATTCTGATTTCATAAAAAGATTGAATATATTTTAATCGGGTTGGCGGTGAGTTTCAATATCTTCTTAAATTCATTAATGAAAATCATCGAGTTCTGCATGTCACGTGATTAACCAAGGAGTAAAACTGAAGGGTGCACCTGTTATTGTGTGTGTGTATATGAATGCGTATGTATGTATGTGTCATATGCATATATACATATGTGCGTGTATCATATATGTATGTGTGTATGTATATTCTAGTATGCGCATCTTATATGTGTGCATATGACGTTAAAAAGAATGAGATTTATATTTAATTTGCGCAAATGCCATAATTGAACGAGAGTAATTAAGTTTTTTTTTAAATACAGACACATACTTTTATACACCTGCATACACACACACATACACATACAGATACACACGAATGCATACATACACACACACACACACACACAAACACATATACATACGCAGATACATACTCACACATATATATATATCCGTAACTTGTGTGTGTGTGTGTGTATGTGTTTTTGTTTATGTAAATACTACATATTCGATTCTAGTTGTTCCTATTTCCCGAACCATTATAAATGGTTCTAAATTAATCGGAAGTTTAAATCAACTGGAAGTTTAATTCGTATCTGTTCAGCTTTTGTTGGATGTACTTTAAGCGAACAAACACATAGTAAGTATGTACCTATGTATATATGTAAGTGTATATGTATATACTTATGTACGTACCTATGTATGTATGTGTGCGTGTGTGTGTATACATGTATACATACATATATATACATATATATA
>NC_069002.1:16208128-16209199 GCF_001194135.2 Octopus bimaculoides
TATATATATAGTGATAAGTTACAAAAAAACAAAAGACGAAGATGGGTGTGTAAACAACAAACAGGTGTATTAGTTTGATGCTCGGGAAGTGAGAGAGTCTTTTATGTTTCGCGCCTATGCTCTTCGACAGAAAGGAACACAGAAATAAGCAGGGAGAGAAAATAAATACGGTTTAGTGGTTAGTAATTTATCATGGCGAATGCCGGTAGTGGCCTCATACAGTCATGTCGTGGATTCGATCCTCGATCGCCAAATTTTACTTAACAGTTCGACAACACTTTTCTCGCGGTAAAACAATAGTTTTTCTATGAGTGACAGCAGTTACATTTACCAGATGCCTTCGCTAAGCAGAATTATGTCTTTGCCACTTGACCCTTCAAACCTCTTCTAGGACACCAAAAGTTAGAATTGAGATAACAGGTACCACTAACGAAATATATTGTTCTCGACAATATGTCTATCTTTCTAACTAGTTTCGCATAGTTATAAATACTAGAATTTGGCAAGGCAAAATTTGATAGTGAACAGAGACCAACTAGAGTCATGGCCACAAGCAGGCAACCACTAAATACACACGACCAGGAGGAGAAAAAAGTTTACAATCAGCTAACTATGAGACACAACGTTCCTCGACTCTATAACTTTCACTAGCTCAATTTCTTTTCTCTTACAATATCATTATATCACTATCTATGGTTTACTACTACAATACGAACGTGTACACACATACCAGCCGAAATTAATTCTTTTTACCTCGCTTGCTTTTCCATTTACTAATTATACATACCAACCCGTCGCGGTTTTGGATATATACAAAGTGACGGTAAATAAATATGTCTTTACAACTTCGATCATTGTTCTTCTTTCATCTTGCACATCTGCAACAACAATACCCGATACAACCACTAACTACCGATTCCAACATATATCATAATGCAAACCGTTACACTGGCAACCAACACCTTAACAACAACCGTTATAATTGGAATTGGTGACCCTTGACTGCAACAAAGAACTAACCGCTACATACACACACACACACACACACACACACACGCGCATATATATATA
>NC_069002.1:16209631-16212598 GCF_001194135.2 Octopus bimaculoides
TAATTGCATACTTTATTCCTACATATGTTTCAAAGGATTACAACCTGTGTGATCCATAGGGATCTTTGATATTAAAATTGTAACCTTCTCATCAGGGAAAGCATGGGAATCATCTTAAACGTAAGACATTATGACCGATTATGAAAACAATAGATGGATAAGGTTATGACTTGATTCATTTGAAAAAAAACCGTTAGAGAATTGGACGCTGCCGGATAGTGGGTTGGACAACACATACCATATATATAATACAAATGATATCTGAGCATATGCATGTATACATACATATATGTACATACCTACATCTACATGTATATACAGATGCATATCGGGTACAGGACGTCAAAAAAGGAACGGGAACATAAACAAAACACAAAAAACGGAGCACGTAATTATTTGTGCTTGTATGTATGTGTGTATATATATGTGTGTGTGTGTGTACCTATATATGTATGTATATAAATATGTATGAGTGTGTATGTATGTGTGCATATATATATGTGTGTGTGTGTGTGTGTGCATGTACGTATGCATCTGTGTATGTACTTATGTATGTGTGTGTGTGCGCTTGGGATGTATGTCCTGGGTATGGCTTTAAACAGCATCCGAGTGTGGTTCAGGATTTCCAGAGTTTTGACGAGTGTGGAACTACTTCTTAAGCCACTATTGTTTCCAGGTCTAGTTTAACCCTGAGTAGCAGCATCCGTCAGGGTTCTAGCCATAGTGTAACTAGCATATACGATGACAATCCATCTCAACGTGGAGACGCTGAAATCCACTTGATTGATTTCAGCGGGAGCAGTAGAACTACTGGGGTGAGGATACCCGTAACTGTTGTCAATATCCTTCTAAGAGAGAGACACTCTGGCGTAAAACTTGCATCTTTATGTGATTATTGGTCATCTCGCTTCAGCTTTGCCGCTAGGTACTAATCATGGAGATTCAGAGAGTGACACCCATGTTGTAGAAGCATTTATCACTATAATCCAATATTGTACAGATGTCTCTTTATAGTGATCTCATTTGCCATTCCCACCTGCTGAAAGTCCTATGGCAATAAAGGAGTGGTGACGTGAGCAGACTTAATCAACTGGAAGAACACGGTAAGTCGCTTACGCTTCAAACTATGTATAGCGGCATCGGGACTGAATAGTTATCTGAGAGGTCAAGGCCGGAAAGTCAGAAGTGCGTTGGCAATGAAGAAGCACAACAAACATGTGTGAAGATGTTACAATCACTATATGCGTATGTACGTTATCAATCAGTTTCATTTCTGTATTTCTTGTCCATAGAGAAAGAGCCGGACTCTAACATAGATTCAAGGCTCCTTCATTGGAACTTTTATCAACATCATCTAGGTATTTGTGCATATGTGTGTGTGTGCAGTATTTGGTGTTAGTGTATGCGCAGATTTGTATGTTTGTTTTATGGATGCGTTTTTATGTCTAGATGCATGCATATGTATTTATGTGCTAAATTTTTGGAAAGTTTTACATATCTTTACAGTTCCATTGATGGCTTGAATCTGTAGTCTTCTAATCAGCCTTTTTCTTTCAGGTTTTGAGAACCCTAATTTTTCCAGGTTTTTGTTGAGGCAGTTCGTTACATATCCCAATGCCCCAACAATCACGCGTATGAATCTGAACTTGTAGTCTGGGTGGGGTATCTGCAAATTTCTCAGTAGCTCGGCGTAGTTGTTCTCTTTTTCTCTAATCTTTAGTGGGATGCATGTATGTATGTATGTATGTATGTATGTATGTATGTATGTATGTCTGCATGTATGTATGTATGTATGTCTGCATGTATGTATGTATGTATGTATATATGTTTGCATGTCATTATTCCGTTTATTTCAAGATTTCTTGCCAATAGAGAAAGAGTCGGGTTTTAACCTAGATCAAAAGCTTCTACATTAGAATTTCAAGAACATCAACAGGGTATTTTTGTACGTATGTATGTATGTATGTATGTATGTATATATGTATGCAGATTTGTATGTTTTTTTATGCAAGTATTCTCATGCATATAGTTGCATGTCTAGACATGATCATATATACTTAAATGATAAACATCCGGAAAATTATGACAGATTTTTATAGTTCCAGTGATGGCTTGGATCCGCAATCTTCAAATCAGCTTTCTTCTTTCTGGTTTTGAGAAGCCTAATTTCTCAAGATTGGTATTTAGGCAGTGTGTTACAAATCTCAGTGCCACGATAATTACAGGTAACAAACCTGAACTTGTAATCAGGATAGAGTAGCTGTAGATTGCTCAATATTTCGACATAGGTATTTTCTTTTTCACTGATCTTTAGCTTTATGTTAGCATCCGCTGGGCAGTTGATTTCCATAACTGTTCACAGTTTCTCTTCTCGTCTCAAATTACTATGTCAGGTCTATTATGTTTACATTTTATTGAGGTTTTCACTGGGACATTCCATCAGTACCTCTTTTTATTATGAGTGGCAATGGCTTCTACCATACTGTAGGTTCTTATGTATGTGTATGTATATATGTATGTATGTAGGAGAATGTATGTATGTATGTATGGATGGATGGATGGATCTATGGATGGATGGATCGATGGATGGATGGATCGATGGATCGATGGATATGTGTGTTTCTGTACATAGGTATGTGTGTATGTTTGCATATGTGATAAGCATATACATACACACACACACACACACACACACACACACACACACACACACATTGGAACGTATTTCTTGCATACAGACTGTACCGAGTCATGTTTTGTTATAAATGAAACATCTTCAATATATGTGTGTGCGTGGGTGTGATTTTTATTTGTACACACACACACACAGACACATACAAACATTTGTAGAGTGAGAGGGGAAAACCAAATATAAATATATATAACAAATGAATAAAATCTACCCTCGTACCTGACTAATACTTTATCGACGCCCCTCACCCACACCGTTAGGCTTGATGGACAGAC
>NC_069002.1:16213297-16213996 GCF_001194135.2 Octopus bimaculoides
TCTTATTAATTCATCTCAGATATTTAGAGATTTTAATAACTTTTAAGTTCAGATTTTGAGCTGAGGTATCGATTTAACGACTAAACGAATTTATCACAAGATTGGATAAAGAAGAAGCAAAAATATTTGAAAATAAAAGTAAAACGAGGAAGACATCCCGGAGGTATGATGTTGATAGTTCTATATCAGATCGAAAACCAAAATACAATGTGTAAAAGCAATAACGAGATAAATATAATACCTGACATTAACAAATAGAATTATCTCAAGCATTTAACAATGCTTCTAGTTTTCAGCTGTTTGTTTGTTTGTTTGACTGAGGACAAGATATCTCCAGATCCGCTCAATGGATGCGAATGAAACTTTCAGGGATGTATGGCCTCGTGACTGGCACGAACTGATTAGATTTCGGGATCGATCCGGTACCGGGCAAGGATTCTGGATGTTGAACATTACCATCCCATTTCCATTGTACACCCACGCGCGCACACAAACATACATCTCTTTTACACACATATTCACACTTCAAACGCCGTTTATCGGTTTTTTCACTCCTTCTTTCGTTATACATTTATTACCCCTTCCTTTCTCATTCATACGACGCTCTCTTTGCCATTTATCTCCTCTACCTTCACCTCTCACTCCGGTTCTAGTCTATATACATATATATATATATATATATATATATATATATATATA
>NC_069002.1:16216160-16217764 GCF_001194135.2 Octopus bimaculoides
TGTGTGCGTGCGTGTGTGCATGTGCGTGTGTGTGTGCGTACGTGTGTGCGTGTGTATGTATAGTAAAAACAATTTTACATTAAACTGAAGGATTACTCAATGCAGTTGAGATAGTACAAATTTATTATTCTTCAACAATAATAGTATTGACAGTGACTTCAAATTTTTGGCTTGCTAAACTTTGATCTGATAGTCCGATGATTGCTTAGATGATCGAAACTTCGAAGTCACTGACAGTATTATTCTTGTTAAAGAATAATAGATAGATAGATAGATAGATAGATAGATAGATAGATAGATAGATAGATAGATAGATAGATGTGTACACACATACGTAAATGCATATATACATATATATCAGTGACGACTCTTGCACTCGGGCTGTTTGGGCTTAGCCCGAGTATAAATTTAGTAAAGTGAACGTGTATTTGCAAGCCGATTTAATTTCTACCAACAATGACTTTAAGTATGTAAGTGCAGCCAATAACTCGGGCTCCTTTTATTGAGCCTGGTCGCAGTTCATTTATTTTCTTTTAGCGTCTGGCGGTCGTCTTAGAGGTGTCCTGTGTCAAAAAATATCATTCGTAGTAGAACTTCTCTCGACAGCGTTCATACGTACCTGACTCGGGCTCAGAAGTTACAAACCGAGTTAATATCTATAATCGTAAAAATTTAAAGTAATTCAAATTCAATGTTTTCTTGAAATAATAAATAAGAAAAGTTTCCCTTCTACAATATTCTTAAAGGAACGGAACGTTATCTAGCAACTCGAGCTAATTACGAACGAGCCGGGTAGGTTTAAAAGGACTAACTGACATCACTTGTCAAGAGTATAGGCGACAGTCAGATCGGTGACGCTTGTTGTGCACTCTGCTTTTATAATTTGATTGCTGTTATATAGAAGTAACTCGAGCTTAATACGATCGAGTCTGGCAAAGTGTAAAGGACTAACTGACATCTCCTGTCAAGAGTACAGGTGACAGTTAGATCGCTGATGTTTGATGTGCACTCAGTTTTCATTATTTGTTGTTAATCTGTGCGTCTATGTGTGAAGATCAGTTATGTCTTACATGGTTGCCTCATTTTAATTCCTAACTTAGAAACAGAGAAAGACATAGTTGCTAGATATAAAAAATAAGCCATTTGGGACCAGAAATATTGCAAAGAAACGTGAGGCATTCTTTCGTTAGAAGCAGCAAACTTGCTTACTGATAAATTATCCGTAGATATGTAAGTCTGCGGTATGCATTACGTTTCTTACCTTCTTTTATATATGTGTCTTATGAGGAAATCCGTGATGAACATGAGTGGCGCTGATGACCTGGAGTCACCTCTGATATATATATATAAATAATAAATGAGTATATGCATATATACGTACGTGTATGTACATACTTACATCTACCTGTATATATAGATGTATATCTGGGTACAGGACATTGCAAACAAAACAGAGACAAAATGATAAACAAAGTACAGAAAACACACAGGCCACATAGAGAACATTTCCTTCATCAGCTGCCACCATTCTAACACTGGCGTTTCGACAGAGAGAAAGAGAGAGAAAGAGAGAGAGAGAGAGAGAGAGAGAGAGAGAGAGAGAG
>NC_069002.1:16217871-16219174 GCF_001194135.2 Octopus bimaculoides
GCCACTTCAACATGGCTGTTCCCTGCGAAACGACGCTACTACCATTTTCTACTACTAACATCGTTCCGTTCGGAACAGCCATGTTGAAGCGGCAACAAACATTTCCTTTCAGCATAGTTACTACCTGCATCTCTTATAGAGATTTTAGAACTAGCTGCCTTGCTTATATATATGTATATACACACACGTGATTTGAAAAAGGAATATCATGAATTCCATTTTCAGTCTCTGGTTTATATATATATATATATATATATATATATGGGTGGGCGGCTAATTTAATAATAAGTCCCAGTACAGCATTCACGTCTATGCACAACTCTTTACTCCCAACATCCCCTCATCTGTGCCTTCACCCCACCATTCTATAAGCAGTCTGCTATTTTACGGCAAGCAGTTTAGTTTTCGAGTTCATAAAGAACATCTGTGCGTAAATATCTTATTTCTTGTTTTGGCGGCAGGGAAGAGATGTAATGGGTTGAGAAATAGAAGGAGGCGGGGGAGTGAGATTCTGTTGTATAACTTTGTTATATCATAGCAGAATGTCATGGCAACAAGAACAATAACTCTGTTGACTAAGTAATACTCAGTGACAGAAACTGAGGAACATGCGAGACACCTCTAAGGTCGGACGTTAAATAATAGACGAGTATTTCGATATGTAATAGCTATATCTATATATCCATATATCCAGAAATGGATATACGTGGCTTAGTGGTTAGGTGTGTTGCACTCGTGATCGCAGAGTTGTGGTTTCGATTCCTGGATCGGGTGGTGCGTTATGTTTTTACTCAGAACACCTCATTTCACGTTGCTCCAGTTCACTCAGCTGGCAAAAATGAGTAACCCTGCGACAGTCTGACGACCCATCCAGGGGTGGTGGAGGTGGGTATGTACGCCACAGAATCCAGAAAAACAGCTTTATAAGACGGAAAGGAGATTTTAATATGTATATATATTCTTTTATTTATTTCAGTCATTTCACTGCGGCCTTGCTGGAGTACCGCCTTTAGTCGAAGAAATCGACCCCAGGACTTATTCTTTGTAAGCCTAGTACTTATTTTATCAGTGTCTTTTGCCGAACCGATAAGTTACGGGGACGTAATCACACCAACATCGGTTGTCAAGCGATTGGTAGGGGGGGTCAAAGACAGACACTAACACAAACACAGACACACACACACACACACACATCACAGTAATGGTGCTGAAGGTGATGGCTGATAGGTAGCTTGGAATACAGAGGAATAAATGACATTCAGCCAAAATAAAGAACATACGAGACAGCTTTAAGGTCGGACGT
>NC_069002.1:16222034-16223821 GCF_001194135.2 Octopus bimaculoides
ATAGATAGATAGATAGATAGATAGATAGATAGATAGATAGATAGATAGATAGAAATATTTTAAAATATGTGTATGTATGCATACATACGTACACACATACACACACGCACACATACATACATAGATTCATATTTATATACATCATGTGTGTGTGTGTGTGTGTGTGTGTGTGTGTGTGTGGTGATACGTAGGATGCAGAGTGGAAGCTTAAGCTTAACTTTTATGTTTTCGTCTGAAATTCTTCTCATATTCGAGGGCCAGGCAGTAGGTATCTGACTAATGTATTTTAGACGTCACTAGAATTTAAAGAAGGAAAGAATATTTAAAAGGAATATGAAATATGTTGAAAGAAATAAAACACATATCCTAGCCAATCATTTGTTCTTTTGTTTACGTTTAATCGTCATCAATTATTCATAGGTTTTCATTAATCTTCATACAATCCATATTATATGTATACATGTGCTAACATGCTATGTTAAAGAAAGCGTATTTAACATTGTCATTTGTGTTCGCTTCTGGTGATCTTCATTTTAAAAGCTGATGTGTGGTTTGAGGAAAATTTGGCATGCTATTTCTGGCTTCGGTGGACCTCCCAAGAAAGCCTTCTATCCGTCTTTGTGTGTGTGAGAGATTATATTCTCCATTCACAAATCGGTAAGATGTAATGTGTTTTGTGGGAGCTTTGATTGCTATTTTTATCATGTCGATCTTCTGAGTAGGGGCTACTTTGGTTGTTATTGTTTATCCTCGAGTTAAGTCTGATCGAGCACACCAATATTAAAACATCTTTACGACCGTGACCATCCTGGCCATCAAAGACTACATTGGCACACGTGTCCTTCTTTGTTTTATGATTAGGATGTGTGAGCTGAGAGAGATTCAGCTGCTATTTTTGGAGGTTTGGACGATTGCTCAGAGGCTCTAATGACAAATGTGTGCTTCATGAGTTGAAACCACCTCCTAATCGCATTGAAACATGGAATGTCCGTGGATTTTACGTGATAATGGATGAGACAGCAAGCGTTATGGAATGGAACCCACTGAAGCACCAAAACACTTGGCCAAACTGAAGCTGCATCAAAAGAAGCTTATGACTATTGTTCTGTGCCTGTTAAATGGAGCCATCCACTTTTATTTCTTGAACCATGGCGGAACCATTTCAGCAGAGAAGTATTGCAAAGTTGACATCCAATATTGACCAATGAAAAAAGGACCAATTCATCTCCATAACAACAGCTAACCATTTCTCTCACAACTTATTCCGTAGAAATTAAGGAAACTGTCTCTACACCTTCCATCTTATTTCCCTCACCTTCCCTGAACCATTTTTTTAATTCCAAGATTCTCGATAACCTTCTGCAAAAAAAAAACAAAAAAAAACACAAATAGCAGCTATAAAAATCCTTCGAAGGATTTCACGATTGCAGAACCTTCAGAATTCATTGCTAGCGAAACAAGTATTATTTGGAATAATGTCAAGATTTGAATCGTTAATAAGATTATTTGGAGCTGAGACATATTGCCATAAAGTTATTAAAGACTGCGATGATATTTTTTTTTTTTTTGCCAACCCATTAGATACGCGCGCGCACACATCTGCGTGCGTTTTATTAAAACCAATGGCTCCTTTATCCGAAGATATTTCAGAGGTATATTGATCTTCAGACCAAGCAGTTTCAGTTCCTTAATGTCGGCAACCTAATCCTGTGAAAGCAGTAACCCTATACATACCCGCGCACGCATACACACACACACACACACACACACACACACACACACACACA
>NC_069002.1:16227204-16227940 GCF_001194135.2 Octopus bimaculoides
TTATATCGACCCCAGTGCGTAACTGGTACTTATTTAATCGACCCCGAAAGGATGAAAGGCAAAGTCGACCTCGGCAGAATTTGAACTCAGAACGTAGCGGCAGACGAAATACCGCTAAGCATTTCGCCCGGCGTGCTAACGTCTCTGCCAGCTTACCGCCTTAATATAGGCATGTGTCTAATATAGGCCTGTCTAATATAGGCCTGTCTAATATAGGCCTGTCTAATATAGGCCTGTCTAATATAGGCCTGTCTAATATAGGCACGTGTGTCAGTATAGGCATGTTTGTCTATATAGACAGTTATATCTGTAAAGACGTGCTAGATATATAGACATGCATATTTATATAGACATGTATAGGGTTGGCAACTAAGTTCCCACGGCTTTTTTAAATTTTGGAATTTATTGCGTTTTAAATTTTGGAATGTATCTTTTTTTTTTTTCGAGAATTCTATTTTTGAATCATTTTGGAATCTATTTTTTGTTTTCTTTTTTCTTTTTTTTGTTTTTTAAGTTAATTTTAGTTAATTTTTGTTTATTTTCAGATCATTAAAATGGAATGTCAAGTTAAGAAAAACGAGCGTTTTCAACACCTTCTTTTTGCTTTTAATCAAGGTTCTAAGGCCGCAAAAGCTGCTTGCAACATTTATGCTGTGTATGGAGAGGGTGCCATAGCTGAAAGAACCGCTCGTGATTGGTATACCAAGTTAAAAAATGGAAACTTTGACCTCAAAGA
>NC_069002.1:16228142-16229613 GCF_001194135.2 Octopus bimaculoides
CTCGTCAAACGACAAGGGTACTGGCAGAGAAAATGGAATGCTCCCACACTGCTATAGAGAAGCATCTTTACTCGATGGAAAAGGTTCAGAAGTATGGAGCATAGGTTCCGCATGCTTTAAGTGACAACAACAAAAATTAACGAGTCACAGTCTCCGCTGGTTTGCTTGCTCGTCACCGCTCAACTCATGGATACAAGCAACGATTTCTTTACCGAATCGTTACTGGCGACGAAAAATGGTGCCTGTACATCAATATGAAGCAGCGTAAGGAATGGCTTAGCCCCCGGAAACAAGCGACACGGCGCATGAAACAAGATCTTCATCCGCGTAAAACGATGTTGTGCGTATAGTGGGACTGGGAAGGGATTATCCATTATGAATTGCTTGAACGGAACCAAACGGTCAACGCGAAACTCGTTCAACAGATGGAACGACTCAACACGGCTATTCGAGAGAAAGGACCTAATCGTCAGCATGGATTTCTTCTGCTGCACGACAACGCCCGGCCTCATATCGCCAATATGACCAAAGAAACCATTCAAACGCATGGCTGGGAAGTGATGCCACACCCGCCGTACTCTCTTGATTTGGCACCAACGGATTTCCACCTCTTTCGATCTCTTTCAAATGCTATGTGCAGAGTTTCGTTCAATACTGGTGCAGAATTGAGAGTTTGGTTGGATCAATTTTTCGAGTCGAAATCGGGTGATTGAAAATCTTGTTGAACGTTGGGAAGAAGTAGTAAACAACAAGGGTGAATACATTATTGATTAATTAGCCGTTATTTTTTATTAAATCTTTAAAAAAATTTAAATTTAAAAAAACAGCGGGAACTTAGTTGCCAACCTAATATATGTAGATCTTTATCTATACAGACATGTATGTGTATGTATATACATATGTGTGTGTGAGTGTGTGTGTGTGTGTGTGTGTGGTGGGGTGCATAGACAAGTATATCTATATAGCCATGTATTTTTATATATGTCTTTATGTATATATAGACATATATGCCGATATTGACATGCAAAGCAGTCATCCTTGCTTTTCATATTTTTTAACTAACATACAAAACATCCATGCTTAAAAGCGGGTATTCACTCTCACACGCACGTACACCTACGCATATATATGTGTGAATGTGTGTGTGTGGGTGTGAGTGTACAAAGTTGTGTCATTTAATTTCAAGTCAACAGTATCCAAATGATTAAACGCGATGCTTGTTTATTGACCATTCAAAATTCTAATGAATAGAAAATTCATGTTTTTTTTTTCTCCTTTAAAAGTTCCAAGTCGCAGCTTTGCATTATCCAACGGCCATTATTAAAACGAACAATAACATCACAAAATGAGTATCATTTATTTTTAAAACATTTAAAGCATATTTTACTCAACAAAATGGAATGTGCACATTAAAAATTCTGAAGAAACAAATCGTATGATATTAATATTTGGTCGGGTTCCTGAAAGTTTT
>NC_069002.1:16231383-16232139 GCF_001194135.2 Octopus bimaculoides
GTGTGTGTGTGTGTGTGTGTGTGTGAATGAGTGAAAGCCGCTGTCCATCAATGTCCGTTGGTTTCTTCAAAAATGTCTTGCAGGAAAATAACCCAATTCATTTTCTTATCTGGTATTTTTTTGTTTTTGTGGGTTTTTTTTTTTTGTAGAGTTGTTTGACTCTGGTTGTGGCGGGTGGGGGTGCGTCTATGTCCCGCAGAAATATTGAGGAAATATGAAGGGTCAAAAATTAAGCTCAAAATTTTCCTTTTGGTTTTCCAAACAGGGCAAAAACTATGGAAAATAAATTTCTTATCCCAGCATAAACCACGTGTGCAACATGTGACACAGAAATAATCAGTCAAGGGAAATAAATCAATAAGCTCTAATCGAAAAGTGATCGATTTGCAACACGTCTTCCCAAGATAAGATACAAGAACAATAAAGACTCCCTTCAGTCATGATGTTACCCAAGGGAAAGGCAAAGGGCCGATAAAGGTTGGCACCAGTGACGTCACAACTTATTTCTAGAGATGAGTGAACTGGAGCAACGTGAAATAAAGTGTCTTGCTCAAGAACACAACACACAACCCCGTCCGGGAATCGAACTCACTACCTTATGATTGTGAGCCAGATGCTCCAACCACTGAGCCAGCAATAGCTTGTAGACACTGGGTCACAAAAAGGCGAAAGGCTACAAATGGGACACGAACCTATAACAAATAGTTCACTCAGATAAGAATAAAGTTTATATAATGGAAAGAGAAATATGAAAGA
>NC_069002.1:16232490-16234752 GCF_001194135.2 Octopus bimaculoides
TATATATATATATATGCACATACATAAATTCTTTTATTCTTCTACTTGCTTCAATAATTTGACTGGGGCTATGCTGGAGCACCACCTTGGAGGGATTTAGTCGAACAAATCTACCACCAAACTTATCATCTTAAGCCTAGTACTAATTCTATCGAATTTTTTTGCCGAACCGTTAAGTTACAGGGACGTAAACACACTAACACCGGTTGTCAAGCGGTGGTGGGGTGGAGACAATATATATACATATTTGCGTTATATTTCTATATTTATTAACATATTACTATATTCATGTTACATATATAAAGGTGGCATCGTCTTTCTTGATTTCGACCGAAAGTTTCTCTTCGTATGTCGAGTGAAAGACAAAGGGAATTGTTGCTCCTGGTCATGGCTGACACAGAAGTGGGTGAGAAAGGAAATGATCTCTGTTATATAGACTGTGCTAGAATGTGGGTCAAATCCTAAACAAAGGACTGATCTTTCCGCGACTAGCAAAGGCCTTTGTAGGCCAAGTGTTTCTCATTAATTAATCATCTGGTGTGAAGATGCAAACAAAGGATTTCTTGCTTGTTTGGCAAGCAACAAGCGGGTGGATTTGGTTTCGAATCTCAGGCAAGCCGGGCCAAGCGAGGTCCCTACATATATATCCACATGTGTATGTGCGTGTTTGTGTGCGCATGCGTGTGTGCACGTGCGTGTGCCTGTGTGTGTAAATATATATGTATGAATATATAGTAAAGTTTATTTACCAACAGAATGTGGCAGTCCTACACAGGACGATGTTACTACTGTTTAACACCAGGAAAAATCTTTTCCAGCTGGCTTTTGACACACATTTTGTGTCCGTATAGCATGAGCAAGGGAGTTGAGTAAGCCCTCATCGCTGGCCTGTGATTACTTCACACCGAAGACGGGAAGCAACCCAGAAACCTAGGTCTGTGAGTATCACGAAGGCTAGAGATGCGAGCGATAAACTCCTTTGCTCATGCTATTCGGATACAAACTGTGACGGTAGCCAGCTGGAAAAGATGTTTTCCTGGGTCTAAACAGTAGAAACATGCTCCTGTGTAGGACTGTCACATTCTATTGGCAAATGAACTTTACAGTTCGGTATTGTTACTGCATATCTCTCACTCAGAGATTTAAATCTATGAATATATATTAGTTCATCAAGTATGACATTTGTAGAAAAGAAAAACAAGTTTGCTAATGTTTTATAAATACAAGGAATAGTTTTATTCATCAAAATATGCACCTATATTGTCAATACACTTTTGCCATTTCAGCTGTAGCTTGTCAAGCCTGGAACTGTAAAAGCCTGGCGATCTAGAGTCAATAAAATCCTGGAAGGCCTCTTTTACAGCATCGTGGGAATTAATTTTTTTCCTATCAAAAAGTTATCCAAATTCTAGAAGAAGTGGTCGTCAGGGGGAACAAGATCAGATGAGTATTGTGGATGATGGAGAACTTCCAACTCCAATTCCTGTAGTTTCGCTAATGTCATGTTTGCGATGTGTGGCCTGGCGTTATCTTGCAATAAAATAGGAGTGGATTTTTGTTGACTAACCTAGGCTGTTTTTCGTAAGTTCCTGCATCAATTGGTCCACGTGGCTGCAGTATACTTCGGCCGAGATTGATGGGCCAGGTTTAATGAAATCATAATGAATCACACCTGCGCGAGACCACCAAACACACACCATCAGCTTCTTTTGATAAATTTCGCTTTTTCGACTGTGTTTTGGTGGCTCTTCTTTGTCCAACCATTGTGCTGAACGTTTACGGTTGTTGTATTGGATCCATTTCTCATCACATGTTATAATTCTATTCAAAAATGATTCATTTTTGTGATGAGAAAGTAGCATAATGCAGGCTTCCAAACGTTGCTTTTTCTGATTTTCATTGAGTTCATGTGGAACCCACTTATCCAACTTTTTCCCTCTACCGATTTGAACTAGGTGAGTCAATATTGTTTGCTTGCTAACACCAAACAACAACGATAATTCACGAGCACTTTGAGATGGATCTGACTCGACGGTGGCTTTCAGTTCGTCATTATCCACCTTTGTTTCTGGTCGACCGCGTTGCTCATTTGTGAGGTCAAAGTTACGAGAACGAAATTTTGCAAACCAATTTGCTACCGTCTTCTGTGTAATAACATTAGAATGAAATACTCCATTAATATTCTGAGCTGTCTGTGATGCTGTATTTCCAAGAAAGAACTCATATTTCAAAACTGTACGAATTTCCGACTTATCCGTCTCT
>NC_069002.1:16235071-16235370 GCF_001194135.2 Octopus bimaculoides
TGTGTGTGTATGTATGTATGTATGTATGCATGTATGTGTGTGTATGTACTCCCCACTCTCACCTCCCCCACCTCCCAACACCATCACAACACACCACCATGCACACACCAGCACTGACCAATTCCCATCCCCACATTTTCACACCGACTCATACACACATGCACACGTCAAGATCACCAGCACTCTCTTACACACGCGCACCTTCGTTTTGGGATCACTACGACTTTGTTATCTCCCCTTCTTCTTAACTCTCCTGTGTGACCCTTCTGTCCGGCATTCGCCATGATAGATCGCTAACC
>NC_069002.1:16235559-16238183 GCF_001194135.2 Octopus bimaculoides
ATACATATAGGTATATGTATAAATGTGTATGCATATATGTGTGTGTGTGTGCGTGTAAGAAACAAGTTTAAAATAATACTCCTTACATATTATTCCTTTGTTAGAGCAATTTTGACTTACAGCTGTTTCCTGTAGTCATTATAAGTGCATTACTGATAGGTTTGCTCAATTGGTCTGTTGATCAATTGAGTCATTTTGAACGGTCAGAGCCATTTCTGGTTATAACAAGCAGAGGCATGGCTATTTTGTGGGGAAAGTGTAAGAAGACGGAAATGTTCAAGTACAATACAGAACAGAGGAGACAGGTTACAAAGGAATTGAAGTAGGTAAGGGAATGGTACAGGAGTCACTCACTAGAAGTAGGGGCATTGTATTGCCAAATTTGGAAGAGGAACAATCTAAAACATTAGTGTTTGTAGTCAGGTCAGCTCCCATTACTATATTGGCATTGTATATAGTTTAGATATTCTCCAGTTATTGTTTAAATATTTGATATGGGCTTTTCATGGACATGGTCAGTCTAAGACAGTCATGTTCTGTTTTTAAACTAGCGTAGTGGGGAAATAACGCTAGAAAATGAAAGGATACTATTTGTAGTCGTATTGTAGAGATCATGAATGTTCTTATTATCAGGGTGTAAATACTGATAGATTTAGAGATGTTGTTATAAATGGGCTGATGCCAAGTTAAAGTTGTTGAAATTTAGATGTAAATTCAGGTTAACTTGATAAGTCAGGTTTTCAAATATAAACTAATAAGGTTAAAGTTTCTAAATTTAGCATTGAAGTAAAGATATAGAAGAATAGAGTAAATTTGCAGAGTAATGTATTATACCAAAATGAAGGTGATAGCACCAACATCGACATCAATATCAGTAATATCGATAAAAGATCAATAAGATAATCTTTCAAATGGCGGAGAGACATATCAGTAATAAATATCAATGTTATTAATAAAATAACAATAAGATGTAGCAGAATAGATTGATTTATAGTTGTCGTTTGGACGTAGCAAAGAACATTTAGCTTATGAAGACCAGGTTGTAACCATTATTCTGATTGGTTAGTTTTTAGGCGCAAATTGACCCCTAAACAATTGCACCAAATTACACGGTCAACTAATCAGATGTGCTAAAATGGATCACGTGTTCTCTTGACGGGAACAATTTTCATCTCTCTTTGGAGCCCAACAGTTTCTTTAAATAGAGCAGCTTTACTCAGTTCACCAGCCTAGCTTGCATTTGCCTCACGAAGCTATGCCACGCTTGTTTGTGATTGATCACCACAGACTTCGGTGATAGCGCCGCTATCCGCTCTTATTGCATCCAATGCCGACAACATCAACTTTCTAAAGCATCCTGGCTCAGTGAACTCACTAAATGAATATGACTTTTAGCGTTCCCTCAGAAATCTTCGTTAACTTACACGACGTTAATGTCATTCCTCTTTCATGTTGAATTATGCAGCAATATTATATTCTCTTCAATGAGCACTTTGCAACATTCTTCCTGTCGTCGGTACTCCGGTCATTCATTGTCTCCAAGACGCCGGTCGTTTTCTCCTTCTGCTTCGCGATATTTTTGGTATCATGCCCGTTTCAATAAGAATGCGCGGAAATGCGTTCCTCCTTGTTCTTTCCCGCGTACAGAAAACTTGTACAGGAAGCCTTGAGCACAGCAGCAGCTTTCTCTTCCCAAGCTCAAAATCGTGCAATTTTGGGGGAGGGCTTTAATTCTCGAAGATTCTTCATGGTAGACCCTGGCGCATCATGCAGCATTTGGCCGATAAAGTTCCTTACAGATAAGCCTCTTCTTTCAGACATCACACTGCAAGCGGTGAATCATTCACTTATAAAAGCATAGGCCAGATTTTTCTGTCTGTAGACTTGGTGCTTAGAAGAAACTTCAAGTGGATTTTTGTCTTTGCTAATGCTCCATTTCCGATTCTGGGCGCGGATTTCTTACATAATTTTTCCTTGATTATGGATGTCCGAAGACTACGTTTGAACATTTGGAGTTAATTAAACTGAACCTGCTTGGCAAGGGAAGTTTTTGACTAAAAAAGTTACCCCTTTTTGGAGCAGATTTAAGTTCATAGTGTATTGTCTTGGCATATTTGTTTACATTTTTCAAACATGGCCTCCAGTCATGAAAAGGGGGGATATTCTGGGACGTGTAAAAATTGGGTAACAGTTGTACGAATGGTTTGAACGAATGGGCCTAACTTGGGCTTAAACTTCTAGGCTTCTGCCCTAGTTTCTGCCTTGTTGCTTGTGAGGTTTCTACGACCATCCCAGAATATTCCCCCTTTTGGGTACCACTGTTGTTTATATGTTTACACTTGCAATTTCTAGCTGTTTACCATTGTTAAAACTGTTTACACGATTCTATGTATGACCCCCACCTTGTCTGCCCTGTATTGTCCCTCTATGTCGGGCCCTAGTGGCTAATAAAGAATTAAATTTCTTACCGGACAACCACACAGATGATTTGTTTATTGTGTAGATATAAGCTCATTCCCTCCATCAGATCGACATTACCTGTACAGGGGAAACTGGTTGCCACATGTCAGATGCCGAAGTGATCGCA
Source organism: Octopus bimaculoides (assembly GCF_001194135.2). Classification (NCBI taxonomy): domain Eukaryota; kingdom Metazoa; phylum Mollusca; class Cephalopoda; order Octopoda; family Octopodidae; genus Octopus; species Octopus bimaculoides. Next base: position 16,238,147 of record NC_069002.1, read on the forward strand.
GAGCAACGTGAAATGAAATGCTTTGCTCAAGAACACA
>NC_069002.1:16238381-16246859 GCF_001194135.2 Octopus bimaculoides
TATATATATAAATGCTAATATATACTTTTGTTATTTACACCACCTGTCCTCGTCTGTTGTTATTTTTTGTATATTCTCCCACATATAAATGCTAATGCTTCCATTTGATGATTAAATTTCTCTTCATTAACTGTTTCGGTTTGGTTTAACACATCATGATTGATAACACCCTTCATATTCCAGCAAAAACGGCATAACTTTTTTAGGGTGTTGTCCTGGTTTGGAATTAGATTTTACATCTCGTTTTTTTTTTTGTTTTTTTTTTTAACTATGATTATAGAGAGCTCACTTTTCATCATTTGTGATGATTCTACCCCGGAAATATTCAGTAACATATCTACCCCTAAATGAGCGAAAAACAGCCAGATGACGAGTGACCTACTGATCAAATTTAGGCACATTTCCCGGTTGATGGAGGTGTTTTAGCTTAAACTGAATTTTCCTCAACTACGGTTTTAAGCAGCTCACTATTGACAGAACATGGCCATCCATATCGAAGGGAATCTGCGAGAGAAACATTTCTCGAGTAAAACTAACCAAACCATCGTTGGAGAGTCCATACACTTAAAGCCTACTTTCCATTGACAGAACGCACTCACAAACACATAGATACATACATACATAGACACACATACATAGACACACATACATACATATACACACACACATACATACATATACACACACACATTTATATACACGCACATATACTCACAGACATACACGCACACGCACACATATACACACACATACACGCACACTCACTCATACATTCACATACACACAGACAAGCAGAGACTCGCGCATACACACACTTAAACATATACGCACACATACACAAAACACACTTACACACACATACTTTCATTGAAGACGATGTTGATTGAGGAGACAACGCTTACACATAGCTGATATGGTTAATATTACTTATTCTTATTATTTTTATATTCTTCATTGTTTTTACATTTTGCCTTTTGCATGTTTTTTTTTCTTCTTCTTTTTTTGCTATTGTTTGATGACAAAATGTTTTGACATCAATGAACAAACAACTTTTTAAGACATGCGCAGTGAACGTCTAGATTATGACCGAGAAAACAAGCCACATGTCGTTTTTGCATGTGACATTCCCTCCGCCGCTCATATTTGAATGCACGAGATATTCTCTTCGCATTCACGAGGTTCCGGGATTGATCACCCTGCATGACATCTTGGATGCCTTTTACCCTCATCTCAGCTGGACCCAAGCCTGTGAGTGTAAATAGAAACTGTGCGGAAGCCCGTCAACCAATAATTTTAAGATCTAATCTTATCATACACTGTTTCACGCTGTTTCCGATTGAGAATTCCATTATGGGATACATTTGTCTATGAAATACTCAACAATTTACAATCCTCAGACATCCATCCGCCCATCCACCCATCTACTCATCTGCCCATCCATCCGCCCATCCACCCATCCACTCATCTGCCCATCCACTCATCTGCCCATCCACTTATCTGCCCATCCACCCATCAATCAGTTCATCCATTTATAATCCTCACCCGCCCATCTGCCCATCCACCCATCCACCTATCAATCTGTTCTTCCACATAACACAGAATGTCTTTATAGAGAGATTTAACTGAGATGGCGCCAGTACGTTATCAGAAGTTATGGTCCTGTTAGGATGTGAATATGAAATCTTATATGACCTTGTTATCGCCAGGTCAGCTTTGAACAATCAGGGGCTTTCCACCCATGACAGTTTAGTCTTAGTTTCTTGGCTATAATATCTAATATGTACTATTTTCTAACAGTAGCGTTATGTTTGAGTAAGTGGCTGCTATTTTTAGCAAAGTCAGCTCCTGTAAAGTGCCACCGTCCTAAGTCGTGGTCTGAGATGCTCTAGGAAGAACTAATTAATTAATAGCCCTGACGTGAACAAATGGCATCAGAGGCACAAATTAATTAATCAAAAAGTCTTTTAATTTTGCTATATTGTAGTTATCAAATAGCACTCCGTCGTTTACGACGATGTGGGTTCAAATCAATCCGATCAACGGGATAGCCTGCTCATGAAAGCAACGTGCAAGTGGCTGAGCACTCCACGGACACGTGAACACTTAATGCAGTTCTCAGGGAGATTCAGCGTGACACAGAATGTGATAAGGTTGGTCCTTTGAAACACAGGTACTACTCACTTTTGCCAGCTGAATGGAGTGGAGCAATGTGAAATAAAACGTCTTGCTCAAGGACACAACGTGTCGCCGGGAATTGAACTCACGACCTTCCGATCGTGAGCCGAATACCTCAACCACTAAGCCACGCGCCTTCACTAGCCATCAAATATGTTAATTATAATCCCTGTAAAAATGACTTCTATTGAAAACGCAACTCTGTCAAACCACAGTGCACCTTAAAATTGCGCGATAAATAAACCACACATGTTGTTCGCGTATCATTCGGTATGACTTCGGAGTTTGGGTATTTCCCACAGTACATCTAGAAAATAAACAAAATACTTGAAAGATAAAACTAAAACAGAATTCCTAAAATAAACTATAATAAAACTTTGAAAAATTTTACACCGGCAAGTTTTTATAAGTTATGCACTGCAAAGAGGAGATAATTAATTGGTTTATTATCTCGTTGTAATATTGACTAGAGTAATTAATATGACAGCCGATTACAATATTTTTTAATCGTTTGTTCATTGTAGCGTAATGTCATTCAATCGTTAGAGCATCGCTGGTATCTGTCAATAAATCGATTAATATCTTTTTTTTTACCTTCTTTATATGAGGATGAGTAAAAAGTAAGCAACGTTTTGAACCATGAAGAATTTGTACTGAATTTTTGCAGAGTTTAGATTTTTTTTTAAACATTCTTTTGCAGTTGTCTGATAATACAGACAGACTTGCTCTACTGCATCAATAAATTAACATTAATATTTTTTTTCACCGTTGTTACAATCATCTGAAATGGAACTGTCAAAGCGCGATATTCGAGCAATTTTGTTATTCAACTTCAAAAAAGGACGTAAATCGGCTGAAACTGCACACGATACCAACGATACGTTTGACGAGGAAATGACCAGTGAGTGGTCAGCTCGAAAATGGTTTAAACGATTTCGCAGTGGAGACCTGTTGTGTTTCCCTCGGATGACTCGTAGAGATAACACAACGAGTTGTACAATTTAATTATTACATTTATTATTCAATTACATACAAAGAACGCACTCACCCAATGTTCGTTATGAATAAACAAAAGTCATGTCCGCCATATATATATCAATGACATTTTACTACGACAGTCACACAAGACAACAACAATGAAACAATGAACTCAGACGAACCACGATGACACACGGAACGTCAAACGAATTACATATCTAACAGTCCATATAACAAGACCTGAGCCTTGAAGATCGTGAGCATAATGGATGCCCATCTGTCATCGATGACGATCAATTAAAGACCGTCATTGAGAAAGATCCATGTAAAAACACTCGGGAATTGGCAAAAGAACTTAAAGTTAGCCAGAAAACTGCCTGCAACTATTTGCATGCAATCAGAAAATCAAGAAAGCTTGACAAATGGGTACGACACGATTTGAATGAAAATCAGAAAATGCGCAGATATGAAATTTGCTCGTCGCTTCTTCTCCGCAACCACACCGATCTATTTCTCGACCGTATTGTAACTTACGATGAAAAGTGGATTCTGTGCAATAATAAAAAATACTCTTCGCAGTGGTTGGACCAAAATGAAGCACCGAAAACTTTCCCTAAACCCGAACTCTTCAAAATGAAGGTTACGGTGGTGACTGTTTGGTGGTGTACTGCTGGACTCATCCATTATAACTTCGTAAAACTCGGAAAAACCATTACTGCAGAAACATATTGCCATGAAATTGCCAAATTGAACGAAAGACTGCTACTCCTACGTCCGAAACTGGTCAACAGAAGAGGACCAATCATTCTTCATGACAATGCTCGATCACACGTTTCACTAATGATGCTCCAGAAGTTGAGGGAACTTGGTTATGAAGTTCTTCCCCACCCAGCTTATTCCCCCAGACCTTTCTTCTACCGACTACCACTTTTTCAAACACCTTAATGGTTTCCTGAGAGAGGAGTTCAAAAATCAAACTGATGCTGAAAGTGCGTTCAAAGAGTTCATCAGCTCCAGAATTCCAGATTTTTATGTTACCGGAATAAACAAACTTGTAACTCGTTGGGAAAAATGGGCTGATTGCAATGGTACTTACTTTGATGAATAAAATTTCTGCATTGCTGAAATATATTGTGATGAATTTCATGTTTCAAAATGTTGCCTACTTTTTACTCAGCCTGATATTCATTTATTTTTGCGAGTCAGCCATCATATTGAAGGAGTCATGTCAAAACGTTTGTTAAATGTTGTCATCGATAAAAGGGTAAGTCGTTTTACATGCGTTCCTATACTTCCTAAAATCGGATTTGGGAATCTTGGTTGCCGATGACCCCTCCATCACCTGCCACCCTTGTACAGAACCAATCCACGTTATTTGAAAATAATTTTTGAATGCATCTGCCTAAAATACTACAAAACTCTGTAATAAAAAAAGGTAACACAAAAAACAACCGACATTACAAATATCCTTCTTACTTTAGACATTAGGCTTGAATTTTTGAGGGAAGGGGCCAGTTGATTACATTGACCACAATGCTTTAATGGTACTTTTTATCGGTAGCAAAAAGATGAAATCAAAGTCGACCTCAGAGAGTCGGAAGGAATGCCAATAAGCATTTTGTCCGGTGCGCTAATGATTCTTGCAACTCACCGCCATTAGAAATATTAAAAGAAATTAATAAACAAAAGGCGGTGAGCTGGCAGAACCGTTAGCACGCCGGGCGAAATGCTTAGCGGTATTTCGTCTGCCGTTACGTTCTGAGTTCAAATTCCGCCGAGGTCGACTTTGCCACTTTTGTGAAGCATATAAATTTGCTTTTAGGTTGTTAAATTGCTAAAAAAACACCCATATTATTTGTGCATATACGTATTTACGACCCGCTTCGCTCAGTTTCCGTCAACCAAATCCACCCACAAGGCTTTGGTTGGCTCGAAGCTACATCAAAAGACACTTGTCCAGGGTGCCACGCAATGGAACTAAACCCGGAAGCATGTGATTAAGAAGCAAGCTTATTACCACAGATGGTATAAGCTTTTAACAGTGAAATTATAAATAATTAACATTATCGACAAAAGTTGTAAATTCACATTACAAGTTAATGACATTCGTGTATCTGATAAGATCTTAGTTTTATCTTAATAACCATTACTGGTTTTATCATATATAATATAATTACTACATAAAATTTAGTATGTTAATTATGGTACCTCACCACCCCTCCACCGTTCCCTAAAGCCCAACACACCTTTCGACATGCCCACGCCCCTTTGAGGGCGGTACCGTCGAAGTTGAGAACTTCTGTCTTAGATGATAATTAACGTTTGCTCATGCAAATGAGTCTTTCACACTTTCTTGGCGCTGTCGTTACCGATCCAATTTCCGCACAATACATGAACATAATCGGTTGACTTTGAAGAACATATCCGCCGGGAAGCATTCAACTTTAATATACCAAGTACTTGACATCCTATTTCTCATTTATGATATCATTCTTGTTGTTAACGTATGAAGAGTCATTTAAAAAGTAGCTGACGTATACTTCACCTACTTGACGCAATCTCCATCACAATTAGCAGCTAAATTAATCAATACTAAGCAGACACAGAAAGCGTAAATGAACATTGTACTACATAGTTTAATGTGTTGATCTCAAATTTTGACGTCCGTTGTACGCTAAGAAGCATGCTTCCAGATCACATGATTTATGTTTCAGTTCCAGTGCTTGGCACCTTGGGTAAGTGTCTTCTACTATTGCTCCGGGTCGACAAAAGCTTTGTAAGTGAAAATGGCAGGCGTAAAATAGAAGCCTTTCGTATGTATGTATGTATGTATGTATGTATGTATAGATAGATAGATAGATAGATAGATAGATAGATAGATAGATAGATAGATAGATAGATAGATAGATAGAAAGATAGATAGATAGATAGATAGATAGATAGATAGATAGATAGATAGATCCGAAGTGTACAGTATTATATATCCATCAGAGCTGATCTTACCAATTGGGTTGTAGTCATGATGGGGCACGCAGGGAAGATGAGATGTACTTCCATCATGACTACAATCACCAGTCCCCCAGTCTCGGCCCTCTACCAATACTCTGGAGTCTGGCAAAGAGTTTGACCAGAGCATTCACCAAAGCACCCTCATACAAACACGCACGCCCCCAACACGGCAGACACCTACCAAATAGACCGTTTCCCACCACTTCCAATATAAACGCCCCACATACATTGTAACCCTACACACACTGCATGCACACATAAATCTCTCATGCCCTTAACAAATACAGAAAGAAAACACACTGGTGAACACAGTAATGGATGTCTACACCCGCTGCAAATATAGTACCACTACATATAGTACCATTACACATATCCCACAATTCCTACAAACGCTTCATGATAGCTCTTACGACTTACAGCATAACCAACTCAGTGACGATGTCTTGGTGCCAAGGGACATTACTCTCAACTACATCCCTTACTCGGATGTGTCCTTTCACCTCCAACAATAGAGAGCAGTCGCCATATTTCATTCCATATCGGTTACCTCTGATGAGCGTACGGTTATATAGTTGGTTTGTTACCTAACACTCCATCGTACCCCTAGCGAGAAACCGATTAGTAAGATCAGCCGTGATGGATATATAATATTGTACACCTCGGTTAAAATACCCACTCTATTGATAGATATACGAGTGCACCTTTTTCCTGACTTATGGAGTTTTAGACGACTTACATACACACACACACACACACCTGCACACACTCACACACACACACACACACACACCTGCACACACTCATACATAAGCACACACCCAGGAAAAAGTTTAATAAAATGACATTACAGTTTGTCTAGTGCCTGGCCTCGTCATGCCTTTCTTTTCTAAAGATTATGATGTTCTGGTTTGATATATTCAGTGCACTTTATTTATGACAGCCATAGTGACATAGTTGGGAGAAGATTCACTATAAATGCGAATCAGAGCAGACAGACACAACCGTTTCATCTCAATAAATGTCGTGTAAAACTGTCGAAGTATTGATTGAACAGGAGGACGGCTGGCTTTGTTGCTGTGTCTGGACTCTACGAGTTAAAAAAAGAGCACCAACAAGTACCATGGAAATTCCACCGCTTTATTTTGAGGTACATTTCCCCTCTAAGTTGTAGTAACGCCTTAATAGTAGCAGACATTCCGGAAAGCTTATCCACGCATGCGCAGGGACTAGTTCCGGAAGGAATACAGGAAGAGTCTCATGCGCATGCGTAGTCATCAATATTCAAGTTTCGCGCCCTTACTCATTCTCTTTCTCGGCCGGCCGACCATGAGCCTGGACGTCTTCAAGCTGTCTCTCTCCAACATTCCAACTCTGGAGACAGCTCTTTCCAACATTCCAACTTTGGAGCTAGACAAATAACCAACCAACATCAATGACGGCTTCTCAGCAACCAAAGGGCGAAGTGCTGCCTATTTCCTCTGTAAATAAATATTGTTGTGTTGATGGTTCAGAATCTGCGTTCCGTTGTTTCTTCAGAAATTTAATGTACGGAAGCGGGTATACACCTAATGGTGTATAACCACTTTCCTATAAAGTAATAACATCCTGTCGTTCCTTCATAATGCTTTAATTTCTGGGAAAACTTGTCTTATCTCTTTTATCGTGTTTTCTATTTTTACCTGTTTTCTCATTCTATCATGTCCAAAATATTCTTTCTAATCATCCTTGTTTATATTTTGCCTTCTTTCAGCTTCCCTTTTGTTATAAACAAACACATTCAGACTCCATTTCTTGTATTAATTTCACTCCTCTTCCCTTGAATTAATGCTCCTTGTCGTTCCTGATTCTCCTCCCCTTATTCCCAATTTCTATCTTCTCTCTTTGCCCATTCTCTAGTCCTTTCTTGTATCTTCTCTGCTCTCACGATTTAATTCTCGCTGTCGTGTTCTATGATCTTTGTCGGCCGTAAACACACTAAATTCTGTTTCCGTGATAAGAAAAAATAAGTCCATTCATTATATCAGATAGCTGGTAACACCCGTGTCCAGAATATATTGTTATACAGCTTTTACGAAGAAAGTTAGGAACACGGCTAATATGTACAAAAGTTGGAAAAATTTCAATGAGCTCCGTTTAATCTCTGTCGGTTTGAATGTTTCTTTATATGATATATTATATATTATTAAAATTTTACATTAAAATCTTAGATAAGTATTTATATGGTATATGCCTCACAGAATGGTTTTGGACGGGTTCTTCGCTGTAGAGTGGTGGTTCGTCTCTAAATTAGTTATATATATATATATATATATATAT
>NC_069002.1:16247951-16252371 GCF_001194135.2 Octopus bimaculoides
GTGTGTGTGTGTGTGTGTGTGTGTGTGTGTGTGTGTGTGTGTGTGTGTGTGTGTGTGTGCGTGCGTGTGTGAACGCGTGCGCACACGTCCATGGGCGTGTGTATGTGTAGATACATAAATACAAATAGACAGGCAGATATATAGTTTGTGCACCAATAACTGTGCATTAGGTGTAGCTAAATTCCATGCTGTTGTACGTCAGTTTTTAATACCTACGCTGTGAATGTAAACAGTTGTAAAAACATCTGGTTATTCTCTTTGTAAAGGGAGAATAAAATTTATTTACAACCGTTTCTTATGCAGCCCAGGCGGTAAAATCTGGAGTCTAAATACATCAAATTTATGTCATATGTGTTATGTATGTACATAGCGTATTTGTTTGTGTGTAAGCATATACATACATACATACATACATACATACTGAGTGGTATAATTTTCAACAAGTTGTATAGCACTTGATCGGTTAAGAGAATAAAAATATTATTATAATAAAATCCACCAAAAATCATTGTAAATTCTAGCCGAGATATTAATTTATTTCGCCATTTTACTGTGACGTTAATTATCTCCCTTGTGGTTTTCTTTGTTTGTTTTTTTTTGGTGGTGGGGGTTCCTTTTTTTTTCTCTAAATGTGCGTGCTCAATGTATACATGGAATGCAGCGAACGCAGTTACAACATTGTTTTGTTTCTATCAGCTTGATATAAGGCGAAACAAATAAATACCCCCCCCCCACACACACACACACACACACTTATACACTTACTGCTCCTTCATTTCTTCAACTTAACATAAATTATTCTTCCAAATAGATTTAGCTGTCTACAATTTATTAATTCTTGTGTAAAAACTGAGCTGGTAGCGATATTCTTGTATTTATTTAGAAATGAAAGATCCATTCTCTCAACCAACAGATGTTTATCATTACTTTTATTTCATATTTTGCTTTCATTTCCGTGACATTGCGTCATTATTGCATACTGTCTAACAGCTTGTAAAATTGTCACCTTATCCTAGCAGCAAATTGCAATTCTGTGCTTCTCTAGGCTTGACTCCATTTACCGACACTTTGGTCAACTTCTTTTATTATAGTCTTGGCTTAACTAATAATTTGTGAGTTGAATTTCGTAGGCAGGAATTTAGCAGAAGAATGTCATACGTTGTATGTTCCCAAGCTTAACAGTGCGATAAATGGATATTGCTAAAATATTACCAGATTTTGAAATAATTACTAGAATGATATACGTAATGAAAAAAAAAACCCGTCCACTCGCTGCCCCTACGTGGCCACAGTCCAATGATTGAAACAAGTAAAATAGTAAGGCGCATGTGAAAATTGAAGATAGGAGCACTCAGTACATGGAGTAAAGCTCAAAATTATTGGAAAACAATAAAATTACGGCATCTTAGTTTCACGCAGTCACACTTGTAAGCGAGGTTATGATAACTCCTCAGATTAATTTGTGAATAATGACAGATGTTAAATCCATAGAAGAAAATCTAAAGCTGGTCGTCGTGGATTAAAGTTGATCACGTGATAAGATTTATTTTGGTATATAAAGCCACTGTTCTTCAACTACACTGCATTCGTATTATTGAAGAGCGGGGTGCTTTACAGCTAATACTTGCAAGGGCAATTACTCTACGCAGTTGAAGTCAATTTTTTAGAGACGATATTTAAGAGCCGATTTCTGTGTATTGTGGAGTTTAGGTGTCCTGCAATTCTTGAAATTTTCTAAGAGGAATCTCTTCTTGTGTCGACAGTTTGACAAATTTTATGATCACCAATTAACAAATGTTGCGAGATGCTCCAGAATCTGAAACTTTTGAGTTCCGTGTCCTGTTTAAGTATAACTTGACCCTATCAACGTTGTTCCGAGTTAGGAGAGCTTGTCAACTACTGGCCCCCTAGCTTCCAGTCTAATTGGAATGCATAAGGTAATAATCTTTGTTCCCTGTTTGACCTGTATGTTTCTTTTTGATAATGTGTTATGGCTGATCAGAGTACAACTTCTTTGGTGAAGCAGAATCACATGAGCAGACACTTAAATAGTGTTCGTAGTTAAATGTTGGCTGGTGATATGTGACTTTGTAGGAGTGTAAGTGTGGTTGCATTGGTTCATCTGGAAATTATATTGTTCATAGAGGACTTAACTTAAAACTAGGTTCCTGCTGCTACAATAGACAATAGTCTTAGGATAGCAGCTTTGCTGAACACTTCCATGAGTTTTTGACAGATGAAGTGTTCCAATATATAGCGGATGAAACAAATGACTATGCTGGAAACTATCCCCCGCGTTTCAGACACGGGCCTGGCAGTGATTGGGTTCCAACCACAGGGAACAAAGTCAAAGTTCTGCTTGCCCTGCTGATACTGATGAGAATCGTGAAGAGACCGACCCTGGCGTCGTATTGTTATCAGGATCCAGCCACGTCGACACCTTACTTTCCGAAAACGATGCTACATGATCAATTTCTGCTGCTTCTTCGAAATTTACATTTCAACTCAGGCGAGAACCAGGATGACAGGCTGCACAAAATACGTCCTATCGTTGACGAAGTGGCTGAAAATTTCAGAACAGTGTGTGTCTCTACATAGGACATTTGTACGGACGAGAGTTCGTGGAAATTCAAAAGAAGGCTCCGATTCAAACAATACAACCCGACCAAACGTGCCCACTTTGGAGTCAAGGTTTATAAAATACGCCAGTCAACTGGCAGAGCCTGTGGGTACACATAGAATTACAAAATCTACACTGGTCAGGACAGATCGGATCTTCCAGCGACTACTCTAGCGTCAACTGACGTAGCGTTGTTGCTGAATGAAAACTTATTTGACAAAGGCTACAATATTTATATGGACAACTGGTTTTCCAGTCCAGACCTCTTCCTGCCGCTGCAGGCGAGGAGGACTAAAGCCTGTGGGACTGTGAGGATGCACAGAAAAGTCATACTGCTGATCATCACAAGATAAAACTTCAAAAGGGGGAAAAAAGCGTACCAATGCACCGATTGTAACATTCTCGCTCTTGTGTGACGTGACAAGGAAAACGTCTGCATGTTATCCACAATGCATTCTGCAAGCATGAAGGACACTAGGAAACAAGATGCTGACGGTAATGCCATAATGAAACCAAGTGTAGTTGTTTCATACAGTGACGGGATGGGCGGGGTCGATCGCTCAGATCAGCTGGCGATGACACATAAATCGCTGAGAAAATTTGTGAAATGGTACAAAAAATGTTTTTGTTTATAGTTGACATGTGTGCCGTGAACTCACATTTGATTTGGCAGATGCTTGGCGGTGTGGGAGATGGATTGACATTCAGAAATTGATTGTTCTGTTAAATGATAGAAGCATCAGACCTGCCAAAGTACAAAATGTGTGGACGTACCCACACCAGACTCTCTCCTCACCGCATGGTGAAGGGACGTGGCCATTTTCCACGACTGTTTCCTCCCCACTGCCAAGAAGACAAATGCTTCAAAGAGATGCACACTATGAAAAGCAAAAGGAAAACCTAAGGAAACTAGATACCATTGTTCACAATGTGATATGCCACTGTGTGTGTGGTACCCTGTTTTGAACTCTACCACACTAAAGTCAATTTCTGAATTTACATGACTGTCAATACATGAAGTTGATCTGACTTGTGCTGTCGGGTGATCTTATTCAGGAATAATACCGCATGAGTGTCCTGCACATGGATACAGTTTAGGTAAATAAACAGTACTTGCACTAAAGCAGTTGATGCAAATCTACGCTGAACGTTATCTCGCAGGGAATACTGACCTCAATTGGCGCAATTACCATTGTCGTGCAAAGGCAACTAAATGAATCATTGCCGTAAACTGGTTAAAGTGGTTGATGTAAATATACGCCGAACCATTGATGTGTGTTAATTGCTGATCTCAGCTGAGATGATTACCGTCAATGCAACCTAGTTGCTTGTTAAAAATGAAAACCGCTGTCATGGAAGTTAATACAATTTTTTTGCAAAGTGATACCAATGCTGCAATGAATATTAGAAGCTGCCGTCGTTGAAAATCAATTCGAATATATTTTTATTAATAAGTTTGTGCTAATTAATTTTTGTGTGTGTTTATTGTTGTGAACGTTTGTATCTGTATGTATATGTCTAAGTGTATACATGTGTGTATGTGTGTGTGCACATCTGGCGTGTGACATACAATGTACATGTACGAAACGCTGATGATATTAAGACTTGAGGTATTACCAAACCAACTGGACTAACAGTGACGAAGAAGAAGAAGAAGAAGAAGAAGAAGAAGAAGAAGAAGAAGAAGAAGAAGAAGAAGAAGAAGAAGAAGAAGAAGAAGAAGAAGAGGAGGAAGAAGAAGAAACAACAAAAGCTATAAAACAAATGAAATCCAAACTAAAACTAGAACAGCAACGAACC
>NC_069002.1:16252811-16253354 GCF_001194135.2 Octopus bimaculoides
GATGAAGAAGAAGGAGAGGAAGAAGAAGAGGAAGAAGAAGAAGAAGAAGAAGAAGAAGAAGAAGAAGAAGAAGAAGAAGAAGAAGAAGAAGAAGAAGAAGAAGAAGAAGAAGAAGAAGAAGAAGAATGTGACGATGACGATGGTGAGGGCGACGACGACGACGACGATGATGAAGATGACAAAGTGATACTCTGAGTTAACAAAGTGAAAAACGAGGTGAATGTAGTAGGTGGAGGCTGTGATGTGCCAGGAAACAACATGGTGAAATGGCAGATTGGGTCACGTGGTCACTTTTGAAATCGGTATAAAGTTGTTGTTGTTGTTGTTGTTGTTGTTGTAGGACATAATGTTAAATGGAATTTTCCACGAATTTTTAAGAAGATAAGTTTTCGAAATTTAATTTGCTTTCAATTTGTTTCGCTGATCGATATGTGTGTGTGCGCGCGTGTGCGTGTGCGTGTGCGTGTGCGCGTATACATATAAATATACCACGAATAAATCGTGCTTTATGTATATATATATATATATATATATATATATATA
>NC_069002.1:16254648-16255966 GCF_001194135.2 Octopus bimaculoides
ATATATATATATATATATATATATATATATATATATATAAGCATATATATATTTTATTAATTTGCTTGTACGGCTGGTATTCGCTTGCCACTAGTGATAATATTTTAATAATACTATGACTCTCGTATTTACTTATATATATGCATGCTTGTATATGTGTGTGTGTGTGTGTACATACATGCATACATACATATACATATATATACATATACATATATATACATATACATATATATACATATACATATATATACATATACACGTGTGTGTGTGTGTGTGTGTGTGTGTGTGTGTGTGTGTGTGTGTGTGTGTGTGTGTGTGTGTGTGTGTGTGTGTGTGTGTGTGTGTGTGAAAGCGTGCGTGCATGCGTGTTATTTTCGGATTTGTCTTTTGTCGCTTCCCTGAAGATATTATAATCATCCAAAATAGATAAGTAAATAAGATCAAAATCTTTAATGGATATATGAAGATTAAAAGAGACAATATAAAGAAAGGCAAGACTGGAAATGACAGGAGTCATACAGACAGCTAAGCCATCAGTTATCGTTTAAATATCCTGGTCGTTTAAATATTCTACTGGTTTCACAAAGACAGTTTAACAACATCGTCTTCCTTTTCACTCCAATTTAATATTTCAATTGTTGTTTAATTACTGGCCTTTACAGCTTCTAATTCGTCGATCGATTTGGGAAAATTAGCAGATCACATTAAACTGTGTTAAAAAAAAATTATTCTCTATCGATAAGGAAGTCGATTGTATATGAGGTGATAGTCATTAGATATATTCGTTCAGAGTTGACTTGGGGCTAACTCTGTGTGTCTGGGACTGCAGTGTGCTTCTAATTTTAAAAAGGTTGGGTTGTGATTTGAAGAAGGCTCAGCTACTATTTCTAGCATGATGACCCCCACCCACCAACATCATATGGTGTTCTTCGACAGATCATGTATTAATTAATAAATCACGTTGGTTAATGACACCATTAAATGTGGTAAACATTCTTCGTTCTTTATAAACTTTAATATAATACAAAATCGTAGGTGCCCGCATAGCATTTGACATCACACACACACACACACACACACACACACACACACACATTCACACACACCACACACCATACACACACACACGCACTATACACATTTAATGCATACTCACACAATGAATACCCATGCTTAAATACGAAAAGAAACCACTCATCCACATGCGGTGACACACACATACATACACATTTAAATACAAACACTCACACACATGCGCGCGCGCTTGGTCGATGTCCGACCTTAGAATATCAGACTTTTGTCGCCACCTACTGAA
>NC_069002.1:16256275-16256985 GCF_001194135.2 Octopus bimaculoides
CACACACACACACACACACACACACACACACACACACACACACACACACACACACACCTTGTTCTTAATGTTCTCCGAATTCAACCAGCTACTCGCCTGCATAGTGTTTCCCTGTTTCACGGCATTAGAGATGTTGAAAGCGTCGGTGCAGTCACCATTGCTGACAACTTGACCGGTCATGTTGTCGTGGAAGATTCTTACCAATGTGGTGAACTTGCATGGACAGCCCAGCTTAGGACGGTCCACAAAGCTTCTCTGTTGACTGTATCGAAAGCTTTGGACAGGTCTATGAACACTGAATACAAATCCATCTGTTGCTACGTTACTGCTTCACTTCACTTGACGCACAGCAAGCATTATGTCTATGGTATTGCGGCCAGAGCGTAAGCCACATTGGACTTCAGACAAGTTGCTCTCAGAGACGCTAGTGATGAGCCTGTTGAAGAGGATGCGACCCAGGATTTTTCCAGCAATTAAAAGCAGGGAAATGTCCTTGTAATTTTCACAGTTTGACTTGGTTCCTTTGTTCTTAGTTCCTTTGTTCTTGGAAGTCTGCTGGTATACACTCATCCTCCCAAATGGACATAAGGATGTCGTGGAATGCATTGAAAGCCATGATACCAAGTGCTTTGTGAAATTCATCAGGAATTCCATCTTCCCTCGGAGCTTTGCCACAGTTCAATTCTTTTATGGCAGTCTTGACCTCATCT
>NC_069002.1:16258232-16259717 GCF_001194135.2 Octopus bimaculoides
AGAACTAAAGAGATCAATAATATTAAAGCATTTATTGGTAACCTACCAATATTGAGTGGGGGCGCAATGGCCCAGTAGTTAGGGCAGAGGACTCGCGGTCATAGAATCGCGGTTTCGATTCCCAGACCGGGCGTTGTGAGTGTTTATTGAGCGAACCCTGCTGTACTTTTTCACCACAACTTTCTCTCACTCTTACTTCCTGTTTCTGTTGTGCCTGTAATTCAAAGGGTCAGCCTTGTCACACTGTGTCACGCTGAATATCCCCAAGAACTACGTTAAGGGTACACGTGTCTGTGGAGTGCTCAGCCACTTGCACGTTAATTTCACGAGCAGGCTGTTCCGTTGATCAGATCAAATGGAACCCTCGACTCTGGAGGCTTGGTACGTTATGGAGAAAGAGCGACTAGGAAAGTCTTTTTTATACAATAATAACTATATTTTATTGCATAAATAAGACTTTCGTAGTTGCTCTTTCTCCGTAACTTATCAAGCCTCCGGATTTGTTCAGGGTAAAGACCCCCTTCAGTTATGTTTGTCCATGGGGTTGCACCTAGAAAGTTCCCCTCCGAGGAACGAGCAAAGGCCGATACAGTTTGGCACCAGTGACGTTGCAGCTTAATTCTACAGCTGAGTAAACTGGATCAACACGAAATAAAGTACATTTGTCTTCGGCTTTATAGTCCGACGAGATGTTCACGAGGCTAAGGCCTTTATGGATGCCAGACCACCATTGGTCACTCTATGACCGGACATAGACTTAATTACTTATAAATACATCGATACTTTAGAGTGTGGTTCTTTTTCGGATATACGACACATTGACAATACACACACACACACACAACACACACACACAACACACACACACACAACACAAATACACACGCACACGCACACACACACACACGCAAACATACACACACAGATAGACGCATACACACAGAGTGCAATATTGGACCCAATACCATTCAAATAGTGGTAGAAGTGGTATATGTGTTTCGGAGCAGTAGAAGGTTCGTAGTAGTAGTAGTAGTAGTAGTAGTAGTAGTAGTAGTAGTAGTAGTAGTAGTATGTTCGTAGTAGTATGTTAGTTGTAGTAGTAGTAGTAGTAGTAGTAGTAGTAGTAGTAGTAGTATGTTCGTAGTAGTATGTTCGTAGTAGTAGTAGTAGTAGTAGTAGTAGTAGTAGTAGTAGTATGTTAGTAGTAGTAGTAGTAGTAGTAGTAGTAGTGGTAGTAGTATGTTCGCAGCAGCAGCAGCAGCAGCAGTGGTAGTAGTAGTAGTAGTAGTAGTAGTAGTAGTAGTAGTAGTAGCTATTGAGATGGCTTGGTGTCAAACGTTGCAAATGTTCGTTCCGGTTGTTTATTCCTAAGTTCAAATATCAACGATGTTTAATTCTTACCTTTCATCCTTTCGAAGGTCAATAAAATGAGATAAAATAACTGAAACAATTAAAGTCAATTTAATTATTTTTCATTCCACCCCC
>NC_069002.1:16259900-16263500 GCF_001194135.2 Octopus bimaculoides
ATATATGTATATATATATGTATATATGTATGTATGTATATATATATATGTATATATGTATGTATGTATATATATATATATATGTATATAGATATATATATATATGTGTGTATATATATATATATGTATATGTATATGTATATATATATATATGCGTGTGTGTGTGTGTGTGTGTGTGTGTGTGTTTGTGTGTGTATGTGTAGCTTCCGTCTCTCTCATTAACTTAATATACCCAACGATAAATTATCTAATATATATATATATATATAGAGAGAGAGAGAGAGAGAGAGAGAGAGAGAGAGAGAGAGAGAAAGAGAGAGAGAGAGAGAGAGAGAAAGAGAGAGAGAGGAACAGCCAGACAGCTGGACACACAGACAGAGTGGGTGGGAGAGGGGGAAACTGTAAATCGAGCTTTGTGGAAGAAAACTGGTCACGTGTCCTCTGTGCGTGTGTGTGTGTGTGGTGTGGTGTGGTGTGGTGTGCGCGCGGTGTGTGTGTGTGTGTGTATGTGCAAAGAGATTAATACATGTATGCATATTTAAACATTGATGTGTGTGCACATATGCATAAGTACATTTTATATATATGTGGCTGCACACCCGCACGCCTATTATGAACACTACATAAGTATTTCCCGTACCTGTCGACGACAGCTTGATAGAAATATAATATAGTATTATTGTTACTTCGCTGTTGTTATTATTTTCCTGACGACAACGATGGGGAGGATGAAGAGAAACATTTATATTTTCATTCATTCAATGTTTCGCTAAACTATATTATTTCTACTACCACCACTCTCACTACTACCACCACCACCACCACTACTACTTCTATTACTACTACTGCTGGTGCAGACACAGTCATGAATCTGTTTTCATCATATTCTCATTGTTGAATCAAAAACAGAACAAAGCAAACCCACTGACAGACGTTCAAGCACGATTATTATTATTATTATTATTAAATCCGTGTATACACCCAGCGCCAGCACCACCAACACCTTCACAAACCTCCAACAACATCATAATCACCCTCCAACACCACCGCAACCATTGCATCATGTCGTCTATTTAAATTTTCTTCTACTCTTCATCTTTTCCATAGTTTTTCCCTCTACAGCAGGGATCCCAACGCACACACACACACACACACACACACACACACACTGTCTGTTCTATAAAACACGGCTTCCAACACTCGAAGAACCAAATTTTGTAAGGACTGAAAGGAAAGAGTTTGTGAAAAATGGATTCTCCAAAAGAAAATACCTCCCTCAACATCAACTCCGATAACGGTAATATATTTTATCCAATTAATTTTTAATTAACGCGTTAATTATTGGAGTGTTTGATCGTTTTTCCTTGCAATATCTTCCTCCATCGTATCGCACATCAAAACATGTGGTGTTTATGTAATCATCTTGTTTCTCTCCATTTCTTCACACCTTGCCCGCTAGAACCGCTACTACAATAACAATAAGCAAATCTTCACATTGCAATCAACCATCTGAAACAAAGCAAAACCTGACGGAAAATAAAAATGGATCGACATGCCTGAAACGTCCTTAATTGTAAGGTCGGTTCGATCAAGGCTGACTTACAGCTAAACAATAACAAATGCTCTGTGACGTATGGACGTAGCACTGCTTTCGGTGATCAGCAATACCTAAAACCTAGTTCTCAGTGATTTGACGGGACCAGCGGCAATAACAGTGATTTCCTTCGAGGTTGCAGAATCACTTAAACACACACACACACACACACACACGGACGCACGCGCGCATGCAGACATACACGCATACGCGCACAACAGAGGTGGTTTAAATTCTTTTCTCTTCTAGGTACAAGGCCTGAAAATTTGGGGTCAGTCGATTAGATCGCCCCTGTACGCAACTGGTACTTAATTTATCGACCTCGAAAGGATGAAAGGCAAAGCTTTTTCCATCATCATCATCATCAAAATGGTAGAACAATTAGATTATTGAGATATTTGATTTCGATTTTCCGCGTTGTAAGTTCAAATTCTACCAAGGTCAACCTTACCTTACTTTAAAATGAAATACCAGTCACATACAGAGAGTCCTGAGACGATTACTTTTCCACGAGATCAATAAAATAAAGTCCCAATCGAGTATTGATCTCCTTAATCGATAATAACATACCCCGCCCCCAAAATCTATATTCTTCTGCTAATAAATCCTTGTTGTTTAGCTCTAGCTGATCCATACTCAGGCAGATCCAAGTATGATCAAAGATGTTACAGAAATGACCACCCTGTCTTCTTGATGAACAGAATCTGATACTAACGTGGCTGTTTTTTTTTTGGGGGGGGAGAATCTTTTTTAAACAATTAGGTGTAATTTAAAGGAGGTTTAACTGTTATTTCCAGCAATTTGAACGAGCTTATTATCATACAAGCTTCTTTGTTGCTTAATTGTATATGTTAGTTGTTCTGAGATCAATTTTCGCTGAGGCCGACTTTACCTTTCATCATTTCGGAGGTCGATAAAATAAGTACCAGTTGAGTACAGAGGTCGGTGTTATCGAGTAACCCTTCGTTTTAAATTTGCTAGCCTTGAACCAAAATATGGTCAAGCACTGGGATCGATGTAATCGATTTGCCCCCTCCCTCGAACTTGCTGTCCTTGTGCCAAATCTTGAGGTCCTTTTGATGCCCCTCGTTTATTCCCCCGTGGTCAATAAAAGAGATCCCCATCATCATTATTTCCCTCACAAAACTGGAAAATTCCCTAGTGTTTTTCGCACAATCATAGAGATGCTCATTGCTAGCAGGCCTACTCCGCCACGTGCCTACTCCAACATAATTGACCTGGCTTTCAACAACAACACAACTAGTCACCAATGTGGTCTCTCGTCCTGCTAGAAATAACAGTACGGTGTGACCCGAAATACATTATCCGATGTTCCGCCCCACCCCCACCCCTTTTTGTTTTCTTGCAGATGGTGGAATGGGGATGATTTATGAGGGATTAAGCTGTTATTCCTAGCAGATCGAGCGACCTCAATCTTTATGACTCCGTGGCACACCGAATTAGACTAACGTAATATAATGTTATATAAAGGCGACGAGATGGCAGAATCGTTAGCACGCCGGGTGAAATACTTAGCGGCATTTCGTCTGTCTTTATGTTCTGAGTTCAAATTCTGCCGAAGTCGACTTTGCCTTTCATCCTTTCGGGTTCGATTAAATAAATACCAGTTGAGCACTGAGGTTGATGTAATCGACTAACTCACTCACCCGAACTTGCTGGCCTTGTGCCAAAGTTTGAAATCAATACGATATACTACATAATATTAATACATACATATATATATATTATAGATAGATAGATAGATAGATATGTGCGAGTGTGTGTGTATCTGTATGTAAGAATGTGTGTATATAATTATATGCGGGTGTGTGTGTATTTCCACGGGTACCAATACCTACTTTTTTTCTGTCGAGGTCTTATGTACCCCAATATTAGACTATTTTCTTTAGACTATACACGGTGAATGCTTATAAGCTTAAAAACTTATAATCGTTATTATTTACAGTATATATATATATATATATATATATATATATATATATATAT
>NC_069002.1:16264211-16265302 GCF_001194135.2 Octopus bimaculoides
TTGGTTGCCAGCATCAAGTTAGGTCCTCATTACAAAGGCCTAGGCTCAAAGGCATCCCAACCACGACCATCACGTCAGTTTAGAATTATTTCTAAAACTATTAATTCAATATAGGCGCAGGAGTGGCTGTGTGGTAAGTAGCTTGCTTACCAACCACATGGTTCCGGGTTCAGTCCCACTGCGTGACACCTTGGGCAAGTGTCTTCTACTATAGCCTCGGGCCGATCAGAGCCTTGTGAGTGGATTTGGTAGACGGAAACTGAAAGAAGCCCATCGTATATATGTATATATATGTGTATGTGTGTGTGTATATGTTTTTGTGTCTGTGTTTGTCCCCCCAACTTCGCTTAACAACCGATGCTGGTGTGTTTACGTCCCCGTAACTTAACGGTTCGGCAAAAAGAGACCGATAGAATAAGTACTAGGTTTACAAAGAATAAGTCCTGGGGTCGATTTGCTCGACTAAAGGCGGTGCCCCAGCATGGCCGCAGTCAAATGACTGAAACAAGTAAAAGAAAGAAAGAAAGAAAGAAATATCTAATGTGTCCTTTATTTATTCGGTGCTGAGTGCGTTGAGAGTGTTTTAGCTGCTATTTCTAACAGTTTGAATCGCCACCTAGAAGACTCACTCGCCAAGTCGATGGATTCTTTAGATAACAGCAAAACTCTTTAGAAAACACAAGCACCAGAATACCAACACCAACACGAATGTTGTCAAATTTCCTATAGAAGCAATAATGGTTCATGCATATTTAAAAACTTAATTACGCGAACTATGTAATTAAGTGAGAGAGAGAGAAACAGACAGAGAAGGAGTGAGTGAGAGAGACAGATAGAGAAGTGAGTGTGTGTGTGTGAGAGAGAGAGAGAGAGAGAGAGAGAGATGGTAATGGTTATCCCAGTAGTGATTGCATCAGATTCTTTTTGAGAATTTATTTATGCAGGGGTTTGCTATGCTACAAGAATCTGGTAAGAGTCGCAAACATTTTGGACCAAAAAAAAATATTAAATCGAGGTTATTATGTTAGAGGAACTTTGGCGACGGAACATTTACTGATGGTAGGACTCAATACAGGGGAAGAGGCAAATTT
>NC_069002.1:16265765-16270765 GCF_001194135.2 Octopus bimaculoides
GTCCGAGTGGTCTTTTTCACTTTTTGTGTACTTTGGACAAATTTTGAGCAACCGGTATTCCGTCGGTTACGACAACGAGGGTTCCACTTGATCCGATCAAGGAACAGCCTGCTCGTGAAATTAACGTGCAAGTGGCTGAGCACTCCACAGACATGTGTACCCTTAACGAAGTTCTCAGGGAGATTCAGCGTGACGCAGAGTGTGACAAGGCTGGCCCTTTGAAATACAGGTACTACTCATTTTTGCCAGCTGAGTGGACTGGAGCAACATGAAATGAAGTGTCTTGCTTAAGAACACAACGGTCGTGAACCAAACACCCTAACCACTAAGCCACGCTCCTTCACTTGTAATAACATTAGCCACGTAATTAAGCACATTATGATCCTGAGAGCTTTGCACTGCCATCAGGGAACAATATAGCATAACATGATCAACCAAAATACTCAGATAATTCTTGGTGTTAACTCTGCTATAGTGGATGCGCAATGGCCCAGTTGTTACGGCAGCGAACTCGCGGTCATAGGATCGCGGTTTCAATTCCCAGACCGGGCGTTGTGAGTGTTTATTGAGCGAAAACACCTTAAAGCTCCACGCAGCTCCGGCAGGAGATGGTGGCGAACCCTGCTGTACTCTTTCACCACAACATTCTCTCACTCTTACTTCCTGTTTCTGCTGTGCCTGTAATTCAAAGGGTCAACCTTGTCACACTCTGTGTCACGCTGAATCTCCCCGAGAACTACGTTAAGGGTACACGTGTCTGTGGAGTGCTCAACCACTTGCACGTTAATTTCACGAGCAGGCTGTTCCGTTGATCGGATCAACTGGAACCCTCGACGTCGTAAGCGACGGAGTGCCAACAACGATAACTCTGCTATGTAGAACAAATAAAGAGCCAAGAGAATGTTTTATGATATGGTTGCTGAAATCATCCCAGAGCCACCTCCATGCTTCACGGCTGGGGGCCAAACAGTTTAGGTTAGAGGCTATTTTGATGATTCATCGAAGATGAAATTATTCTAGAAAGTCATTGACCACTTTTGATAGTGTAGGCGCCATTTCTTATTTCTTTATTGCCCACAAGGGGCAAAACATAGAGGAGACAAACAAGGACAGACAAAGAGATTAAATCGATTGCATCGACCCCAGTGCGCAACTGGTACTTAATTTATCGACCCGAAAGGATGAAAGCAAAGTTGACCTCAGCGGAATTTGAACTCAGAACGTAACGGCAGACGAAATACCGCTAAGCATTTCGCCCGGCGTGCTAACGTTTCTGCCAGCTCGCCGCCATTTCTTTCTGTTTGTCAATGTTGCTGAGGGACGGGAGAAGTTTTGCAATTTCAATTCTCACGTGGTATCCAGCTTTACAGAGCTCCAGCGAGTGGATTTGACACGAGATTGGTGGTTTAGCTCTGTTGTCACCTCGATAGTGTTTAGACACAATACCTTTCATTATTTGTAGGCGTTCTCTATATATCACTTCTCCCCGCAGTTCGAAACAACTTTAATATGACTCGAGACTTTTCTAGATTCTTTTAGTGTACATGGCGGCATGTTTCTTTACTGCCGCCCACCACACCAAGCTTGGGATCCCTGAAACAATGCTGGTCACTCAGCTAATATTTTATTATTTGCTGACGATTAGTTCTTTACTTTCAGTTTGGTGTTTCCCTTAGATACTCCTGTCATATCTATAATGAAACTTTTTGTTTCCCTCCACAGTTTTCTCCAATTTCGCCAGTCATTTCTCCTCTGTTTTTCCTAAATCCATTACCAGTTCGATATGACATCGTGCATCTAACCCCAAAGCCGTGACATGCCATACAGATTCACACAAACACATATACACATTATATGGGGGGAGGTGTTTGAGTGTACAGAGCTGTATCTTTAAGAGTTATATAACCACGTGGTTTGTAGTCAGTTCCACTACGCGGTACCGAGGGTAAGGGCCTTCTACTTTGCCACAGACCGATCGACCAAAGTTTTGTAAGTAAATTTGGTAGACAGAGACTGACACTGTTCAAAACTATGAACACTTCATCCCTATACAGACCCACACAGATACCATCACAAATGATATCCATTTCGAGAAGTTGGAATAAGCCAACCAGTGCGAATATTTCAGCATTATCAAAGCTTCCTGTAATAATATTAAAATCGCTTTTTCTGTCCTTCATGCATGTTAAAAAGGTAGAGTTTCCTGACATACATAATGATTTGCAAGCTTACTTTGTGTGATTATATTATATCTTGTGAATTATGAAAGGATAATAATCAACAATTGGATGCATTTGTTTTTGTTCTGTCTTTTTCGTTTTTGTTGGGGTTTTTTTCTTCTGATCCCGCCCCCCTGTTGAACCCTAACGATCATTAATTCAGTGTTATTTCGCAAATTCAAATTCAAATCGGCGGACCATTTTGTGTGAGAGTTTACTTTATCTAAAACCGTGTTACAAACTCTATCAAAATCATTTTCGATTACACATTAACGAGTTTACTTTTGAGTACGATTCCGAAAGTTTCATCCTTGATGGTTCTTCAGTGTGATGACGGCCACAGATTTTTTATTGTTTTCTTTATTGAGGTATTTAAGTTTGCTTTGGATGTCATGTTTTGTGGCTATTTGTTGTACTTTTGTATTTATTTCATTGTGTTGCGGTCGGTCATTGTAGCTGGAGTTTGTTATGCTATTATCTGAGAGATTTTTATACTTTCCGAGTATAGGTTAGTCTTTTTGTCTGCAAATATGAATAGGTATTCAAAGAGCTTTATTGATTTTAAATCCTAATTTAGCCTGTGTAGAAAATCGTTCTTTCTCATATCAAATTCTTATTCATTAATAAGCGTTTTCTTTTACTGTGTATCAATTTTTTGTTTTTCTGGCGTGTATTTCGGAAACTATTTCTGTGACTGCTTTCCTTTTCCAAAGTTTATATATACATACCTACGTACATATATGTGTGTGTGTATGCGTGCGTGCGTGTGAGTCGTCTAAGAGACAATAAGTCAGGGAAAAGATGCACTCGTATATCTATCAATAGAGTTTATCCGAAATATATAGTATTAATATATCCATCACGGCTGATTTTACCAATCGGTTCCGTGCAAGGAATACAATGGAGTGTTAGGTAACAATCCTATTATATAACCTTACGCTCATCAGAGATAGCCGCTATGGAAAGGAATATTGCGACAGCTCTCTATTGTCAGAGGTAGATTAACACAACCGGTCAGCGGCTGCTGTGAAAAAGATGGTGAAACGAAGGGCCAGGGGATTAGGTTAGGAGTTATGTCCCTTGGTTGAGTATGCTGTTACGCTGGTAAGGGTTATCTTGAAGTGTTTGTGGGGATTATTAATGCATTATTAATGTGGTGTTCCTGTGGGGATGGGGTGTGTGATATGTGTTGTGGTGTCATATGCATATTTTTTTCCGGGGATGTAAGTATATATAGCTGTGTTCGTTGGTCTGTTTTCTTTCTGTAAAGGATAAGGTCTTGCCCACATGAAAGGTAGTATATCCTATCGTACCTGCGCACCCCACCATGACTGCAAGCACAGGTCCCCGGCCTCGACCTTCCACCAATGCCCTCAGACCTGGCAAAGAGTTTGACCTAAACACACACCAATGCACCTATGTACACACACGCATATCTCTATAAGGCGGACACCCCACAAAATAGACTGTCTCCCACTACCCCCAACAAATACCCCTTCACACACATTGTACCCCCACACACATATAGACCCCACGACCTCATCCTTTACAGAAAGAAAACAGACCAACGAACACAGCTAAATATACTTACACCCCCGAAAAAAATTATGCATATAACACCACACATCCCATCCCCACAGGTGCACCACACTTAATAATGCACACTTTCCCCACAAACACTTCAAGATAACTCTTACCGGCCTCACAGCATACCCAACCAAGGGACATAACACCTAACCTAACCCCTAGCCCTTTTTCGCTTCACTAGCTTTTTCAAGGCAGTAGCTGACCGGTTGTGTTAAACCACCTCCGATAGTAGAGAGCTGTCGTCATATTCCCTTACATATCGGCTAACTCTGATGAGCGTAAGGCTATATAATAGGATTTTTATCTAACAATCAGTTCCTTGCACGAAACCGATTGGTAAGATCAGCCATGATGGATATATAATACTATACATTTCGGATAATATATATTATATGTATGTTTGTATGGATATGTGTGCTTGTATTTGCCTGTAGTTGTATAGTTGTCGTTTATCTACGTGTCTGGGATTTTTTTTTTAAAGATTAAAAGGAACTGACCCGCGTTCCCCAAATCTAATCTATTAGTGACACAGCTAAACACTGTAAAATATTTCAAAGATTCTCCCTTTGAGATTCTTAAAATAAATATATGCACACTTTCGGTTGTATGCGTCTACAAAGACACGTATGTAAAAAGTAATCATGCACACACGCACACACACGCGCACGCACACACACACACACACTCTCTCTCTCTCTATCTCTCTCTCTCTCTCTATCCCTCACACACACACACTGTTGTTAAAACCAGTTGTAGAGGAATCTTTGCTTTGTTACTAAACAATCCACTTCTGGTTGTTTTGCGGTCATCATAAGTCGGGGACTCGTTATCAGAGTGCAATAAATCCCAACTATCATTTCCATCAATTCCTTCAAATTCCACTCCCTTCGCTCTCTGCTCTGGTGCCATATTGCTGATTGTCATTGTTTCATCCTCTCCTCAATAATATTCCTTAAACTAAGCGTGGACCAATAAGACATGTATGTTTAACTTCTCGAACAACGCATTATTTTTTATTGTGTGCATAAGAGAATAATTAAGATGAAATATGGTGTATCATGTAATTTTCCAGCGTTCTTTGATGGACTAATGACTAGTGATAATCATCAGTCACTGTAATCGTCTGAATTAAAGTTCCTCTAAGATTAATCCTTGGAAACAGAAATAACTCTCAGAGTATTGTAGAAAGACGAC
>NC_069002.1:16274524-16281661 GCF_001194135.2 Octopus bimaculoides
TATATATATATATATATATATATATATATATGAAATGTTAGCGCCAGGCAACATTTAAGCATAAGCAAAATTTAGGCCAGTTAAAATATGTTTGTGATATGTTTCAACTGCTAAAAGGCAAATACACAGCAGTTACCATGACGAAAATATCACCTTGCCAGATCCTGTCAAACCATCCAACCCATGCTGGCATGGAAAACGGATGTTAAATGATGATGATGATGATGATACATATATGCATTTATGCCTCCACATACATATATATTATAGATGATAAATCTGTGTTTGCTTCACTGCTAAGTATTGATTTGTTTAATTAACTGAAGTAATTAACTCATTGACTTCACCTCTCAGTGGTTGAGTATTCTATCAACACACTAACCTTTAATGTGAGTCTTTAATTGTATCAGGGTGGTACAGTATGACGTATTTCAATCATTAAATTCCAGATACGATCCACCCATCCAGTTTCTACTTTCTGTCTCTTCCTTGTTTCCAGTTTCATTTTTATTTCCAGGCTTCAAACGACTCAAGCCTCAAGTAAACACACTCAAACAACAAACTCAGCATTGCAAAACACAAACTTCTTTACCTTTTTGCCATGCTGTGTGGTGTGTGTGTGTGTGTGTGTGTGTGTGTGTGTGTGTGTGTGTGTGTGTGTGTGTGTGTGTGTGTGTGTGTGTGTGTGTGTGTGTGTACATGTAACTACACACGTGGTGTTGGCAGTTTCTTTCCCTTTCTGGGATTTTCCCTTTCTATGCTCAAAATGTTAAACTTTCTCTTTTTCACTGAGCTAATACATTTCTTGTGTGCATCCTCTTGTCCATTAATTTTGTTCATTTATTTGAATTGACTATACACACACACACACACACACTTCCACTCTGTGTGTGTGTGTGTGTGTGTGTTACTTTTACTTGTTTTCAGTCAGAGGCTGTGGCAATACTGGGGCTGGTGGTGAGATTTTTAATATTTATTTCATTTCCATAGCTCTCTCTCTCTCTCTCTCTCTCTCTCTCTCTCTCTCTCTCTCTCTCTCTCTCTCTCTCTCTCTCTCTCTCTCTCCCTCTCTCTATCTCTCTCTCACTTTCTTTCACTCTCCCTTTCTCCATATTTGATTTTGGGGAATACGGAAATTAGGCATTGCTAACCGCATTTGCATTTTTTGCTGTGATCTGGGTCCATCTGGGTTCACCTGAATTCATCTGGGTCCATCTGGGTTCATCTGGATCCATCTGGGTCCATCTGATATCTCAGATAAAAGTTTGTGTTTGTGTTTTTTTTCAATTCCTCAACATTTACGTTTTATAGATCTTCAAAGTATTTAGTAATCCTGCAGGTTGCTGGACCCTAAACTCCTACAGTATTGGGTTGTTACTCTAGATGGAAAAGGAGGGACTTTTGGCATTATGCAGTGGCGTCTTATTCAGAAGTTTGGTATAGCCTTTAATCCTAAAGTCAGATGCTAGACCCTGCATATCTTTCACATCTTAGTTCAATGGAGTCAAGCCTCATTTCTTTTAGCCCTACCCAGTAGCTTGTCATCTGTTTCACCAAGACAATCTTCTGGCTGTAATAGCAGTGGATTATCTCAAACACCATTGTTAGTTTGATGCTATGTAATGGCCATACATAAACACAGTAGTCTAGATGTCTGACAACAAATGTTCTCCACAGAACCAACATGGTTTCCATTTTAAGTGTTTTGATTGATCTCAGAATCCAATCAGCCATTCACCTATGCATTGCCACCATTTTAGTAATATGCACACCAAATGATGCATCATTATCCATTTGCATTCCCAGGTTGTGCATTGACTGTGACGTCAAACTTGCAATACCTTATGGTCCTCTGTATTCTGATTGTAGTCTGTTTGTGGGCCAATAAAAGAGCACTTGAGAATTTTCAGCATTGAAGTGAATGTTGAGACCACTTGTATACTGTATACAGGTCTTTCTATAGTTGTGTGTTATCATCAGGGTCTCTGATTGCTTGTGCATCACCAGCATAGTTAAGGAGAGTAGTTGTATTGGAAAATTACAAAAGTAGTAGTCCAAGTGCAGTTCCCTGAGGGACTCTGCTTAACATTGATGTTTCTTTAGAACAGTTGTTCTCAACCGGTGTCCATATGGCCCCTGAAGGTCCATATAAGATTTTTAGGGGTCCATACAATAAAATAGTAAATTGGAGATCAACAATAGTATTTTAAGAGCCCCTGAAAAAAATTTGCCTTAGATGTATGCATTGGTATGTTTTGCAAGAAATAGCCAGGTTTCTTACTCTAACATTTTAGATAGTTCAACCTATACAAGTTAATCTGTGAAAAACAAAATAGGCATTTTGAAAAATGTTTCTATAAAACTACTTTTTAAACATCGAATGGCTTATGGGGGCCCACTATATTAAAATAGTAATCAAAGGGGTCCGTTGATTAAAGAATCATTGAGAAACCCTGCTTTAGAGCACTGTTGACTGCAACTAGCTGACTCTTACCTTTTAAAAAGTCCCACAACCACTCCCTTAGTTTTCCTCCTATGCTCAGATCATGCACTTTGTGACATTAACTTTATCAAAGTCAAGATATAACACATCCACATTTATGTAACTGACATGTTGTTTCAATACCTAATTTCAAAATGAATCCATTTGAGACAAAACTTCTTCCTAGACAGAAGCAATATTTTAGGCATCCATCAGTTAGAAAATATTAAAGTTCCAGTTATTTCCATTTATTTCTTACATATTCTTTTAGGTTCATGTTTCAACATCCACCTACAACCTACAATCATCTACACCCATCCTCACTCACAATTGTTCAGAATTTTTTGTATGACTGTAATCTTTCCTTCGATTGGTTGTTCACCTCTATGGCTGGAGAGAATTATCCCGCTTGTATCCATATTACTAATATTTGTTCTGTTAAAGGAAAAGAATAAAAATTATCCTTATGCATTTGGTAATTTTTTTTTCCTTTTGATTTTTCATTTAGTCATAAAGTCCTTAGCATTTGTATATAGCTGCTATTTCAATCTATTTAGATTTCTTCAGTATGACGTACTTAACCAGCAAGGATCTGTTAAACATTATAATTAAATATCTACTTGGTAGCATCATCTGCTTCCCTCTTTTTGCCAATTTCTCTAAGCCTGTCTTTAATTATGTACCTATCTTTTAGCTCTGTTTACCTGTCATCTCATCTTCAGTGTTTCTGGGACCTTTCCCAGCCACACACATTTGCAAAACTCTGCATTATATTTACTATAAGATTTGCTCACCAAGCAAAATGCTTAGCAGTATTTCACTCATTTTTACGTTCTGAGTTCAAATTCCACTGAGTTCAACTTTGCCTTTCATCCTTTCAGGGTCAATAAATCAAGTACCAGTGAAACACTGGGGTCGATGTAATTGACTAGTTCTCTCCAACCAAATTACATGCTTTGTGCCTGTAGTAGAAAGGATTATTATTCTTGTTGTTATTATTATTATTATCATCATTATTATTATTAAGGTGGTGAGCTGGCAGAATCGTTAGCATGCTGAACAAAATGTTTAGTGGTATTTTGCCTGTCACAACGTTCTGAGTTCAAATTCTGCCAAGGTCAACTTTACCTTTTATCATTTTAGGGTTCGATAAAATGAGTATCAGTTGAACACTGGGGTTGATGTAATAGATACATCCCCTCTCCCAAAATTACTGCCGTTATGGCAAAATTTGAAATCATTATTATTATTATTATTATTATTATTATCATTATTATTATTATTATTATTATTATTATTATTATTATTATTATTATTATTATTATTATTATTATTATTATTATTATTATTATTATTATTATTAAAGGGGGCGAGCTGGCAGAATTGTTAGCATGCCGGGCGAAATGTTTAGCGCTATTTCGTCTGCCGTTACGTTCTGAGTTCAAATTCCGCTGAGGTCGACTTTGCCTTTCATCCTTTCGGGGTCGATAAATTAAGTACCATGTGTGCAACATGGGGATCTTATAATAAGATAAATGGCGCATAATCTTACATGTGGGGCTCACTTAGAATTTTCTTCAGGTCAAGTAGCCCATCCGGCTTAAGGTCCCTGAATAAGGGTTGTTTAAGGATGTTGAATGAAACACTCATGTTTCCAGAGGTGAATTATACAAACCCCAAAGAATTCCTCTCGACACATGGCTATGATGCTCCCTCGCTACTTTCGCTTGTGATCAGAGATACACATATCGTCAGCCACTGGGGGACATGCACAACTGGTTAAAATCAAACAATTGGCAAGCAAATCTATGCTATTGAGCAGAATATTTGCTGTAGCCCATCTTTTATACCAAGACAAAACAATGTACATAATAACACTTCCAACCAGTTAAGATCAAAAACCACGAGAGCCACTGCCTGGTACTACATCAGGGCATTATTATTATTACTACTACTACTACTACTACTACTACTACTACTACTACTACTATTACTACTACTACTATTATTATTATTATTATTAAATAAAGAAATCTTTATTCACACCGTTACTGTCTGTAGTAAATGCGTCCAGTCTGTCACTAGAAATATCTGCCACCATTTCCTGGCTTGTTCACACCACTCTCTCTTTGTTTTGGATTTCTTTGAAATACCTGGAAGCTATTTCATCATATTTTGTTGACACAGATGGTAACCATTTCTCACTGAACCTCTTCCCACCATCCCTAGCCACACACACATACACTGTACTCACAGCTGCAGGCGCAGGTCCACACAAGCAGACACACATATGCAAATACTTCTCAGCTTGCATCTCACACACACACCAGATGTATGCACACATTTGTGTGACTAAAATGAACTATGTCACACGTCACCAGAGAGGTAGTGTTTGCTTTCTGTTACTTGAAAAACTTGCAAATCACAAAATTAAACAATTAAAAGCTTCACACGTCTTAATTTCTCATTAAATATTTGTCAGAAAGTGAAGAGAAAGAAAATAGAAAAGATATAAATACACAAAAATGAATTATTCAAGTGTATGTTTAAAAATAAACTGTCAGTCGACTTGACTTCTTTACAACATGCTATATTGATGTTTAAATTCTCTCCATTTAAGAACACAGAGATCTCACTTTAAGTGGAAACTGTGTCAAAGACAAACTTTGGGGAGTGTGATGATGTTGCGGAAATCTGATCTGATTGTAGGAATGTGACAAGGTTGCAAAAAATACAAGGACAATTTTGACACCTCAACAAATAAGTGAAGAAGGACTTTAAAGATTTTCCTGTGTTCTTGACACTACCCTTGGTGCCTTTGTTACAATGAATTTCCAAAATAATGAAGAATTTAGTAAAATAATTTTGTTATCATTAAACTGGTGTTTGGAGCAAATTAAGACGAAATGTTAATGGAATTTTTTTAATTATCTTATCTTAGCTTAATTTAGTGGACTCAGCTCTGAAGTCTGAGAATAACTTGTTCCTCTTCTTACTCTTCTCCAACCTGCCTCAGCGGACCTGAAGACTGTCATGAGCGTTGTCCCTCCTTCACTGGCGAAACCAAAAACAAAGACATTTTAAAATTGTCTTGATCCACTATACAAAGACAGACTCTTCATTGATGGGCATTAATGGATTAAAGGATTCATTATTTGACTGATTTCATTAAAGAATACTTTATTACTTCAGAAATGGATATAGGGCAAAGTTGACATCAGCTGGATTTGAACTCAGCATGCAGTGTCAAGCCACGATTATGAGCTACTGTTACTCTCTCACTCTTTCTCTTTCTCTTCCTCCTCCCCCCGTCCACCTGTTACATTTTTACTGGGTCAAGAGTGGGAAGGTGAAGAGGGAGTCAGTGTCACCTTGTCCCAAACAGACACTTGAAGACCATTAAGAAAGGCATGGCACAAGCTGATACCAAATCAGTGTTAATAGAAAGCAATGCCAGTCTTATGCTATCATTATGAAACTAAGAGAGCCAACCCATAGCTGTGTCATGGAGATAACATCAGTAATCATTCTTTGGGGTCAGATATTATTTGTTTCTTTTATTAGGGGCTGCGACCTTAATCTTTACTGATTCTTCTAAACCAATTACCTATAAAATTTTATAGCATGCTGATTACTTGATAAAAATCATTAACATGATTTTTATCCTTATATTCTAGGAAATGTTTAGGCGATGACTACTGACCGAGACCTTTGGAAATGTGCTGTGCGTGAGAAGACCCGGCAAGCCAAGTGAGATCGTTGCCAGGGCCCCTGGACTGGCTCTTGTGCGAGTGGCACATAAGATGTACCATCCTGAGCGCGACCGTTGCCAGTACCGCCTGACTGGCCTTGTAGGGTTTTCGAGCGAGATCATTGCCAGTGCCCCTGGACTGGCTCTTGTGCGGGTGGCACATAAAAGACACCATTTTGAGCGTGGCCGTTTTCGTGCGGGTGACACGTAAAAGCACCCACTACACTCTCTGAGTGGTTGGCGTTAGGAAGGGCATCCAGCTGGAGAAACTCTGCCAAATTAGATTGGAGCCTGGTGTAGCCATCCGGTTGCACCAGTCCTCAGTCAAATTGTCCAACCCATGCTAGCATGGAAAGCGGACGTTAAACGATGATGATGATGATGATGATATATATATATATACATACACACACACACACACCCACGTATATCTACATTCATACATATATATGAATATGTGTATAATTAATTCAACATACTGCCAGGTGTATACCCAAGCTCTAATTAACAACAACAACACACACACACACACATATATATGATAATAATACTAATATTGTATACAACTTGAAATGTTTGCCTTGCCTTAATGTTTGCTGTCTTGTTTAACAATTTTATATATGCCCAGAATTAGACAGGCTTGGAGAAGAAGGGTGTGGAAGCTTAAAGACCCTGCAAACGGACAGAGACTTAGAGACAAGTTACTTGAAGCATTTAACGAAATAGAAGGGGATATAGCATCATACAACGTGGAAGACAATTGGAGATTTCTGCGGGACAACCTGTTGAAAGCCACCGACCAGATTTGTGGGTGGTGTAAGGTCCCCTCCCAACCCAGAGTAACGTGGTGGTGGAACAAGGAGGTAGACAGGGCTATTAGACAAAAGAAACAAGCTTGGAAGGA
>NC_069002.1:16285198-16291043 GCF_001194135.2 Octopus bimaculoides
AAGTATCTGTCACTACAGTATCGAAATGTGATTGTTTCAGTTAGTGGAATAGTTTCATTTTTAAAGTGAAAGTATTTGACATGAGTGTTTTTGTTTCACTTTTGACACGTAATACTTAAATAGTGGAGGAGATATTATGTTGCCGTGTGCTCGAACTCTGCAAGAAGTTAATAATTTTTTTTGACTAAAACACAACTGGAACCCTAAGTAAGGCATGTGTAAAATTTGAATGAAATTGGTTGCGTAGTTCTCGAGTTTTAGGGATTCACACAGACAGACAGACAGACAGACAGACACACATTCTCATTTTTATATATATAGATATATACACACACACACACGCACACACACATATGCTTTCTATCATACATCTGTTCAATCATCTTTTTTTTTTCTCCCTGGCTGAGTCAAAAGGAAAGGATGGTTCCTATCACCTTCACATGTCCAAATGGACTGTGGCTGTTAATGGTTCTCTTAACCCTTTACATGTCACTATCTGCAGGAACACTAGGGGAATGACATTCTGGAAAGGACTGGGTGTAGTGATTAGTGATGGGCCAGGCAGGATTGAACAAAGCAGGTACGATAAGAGAAGGAGTGGTGAGTGGATCAGGCATGGGTCCAGCTAGTTTCGAGGGACAGAGGCCATTATAGTTGAGGTAGAAACGGCAGAGAGAGTGAACATGTTTCTTATGGGGCAGAAGCTGGAGTGTATTTTGGAGTGGTTTTGTGTCAATCAGCTGGGTGAACCCTAAAAAAAGGGGGGGGACCAACAGGATAGTCAGAACTTGATGATGTTTGATCATAAGTTTACTTGTTTGTGGTTAACCTGTGGCTAAACAACAACACAATTTGTTGTCATCATCAACACCTTCGTCATTGTCGTCGTCATCATCGTCATCATCATCATCATCGCCATCGTCATCATCATCATCATCATCATCATCACCATCATCATCATCATAACAACAACCATTGTCAGCATTTCTAATCACACCGACATTCCTTCTCCCCCTATCCCCTGCCACCACACTCTGTCCTCAAACTGTTGCAGACAGATGATGCAACCGGATGCACATGACGGCATAAAGAAAACAACTTTGGGTGAATGCAGTGAACATCTGTTGACTGAATGCATAAACATCACCACAACGCCCAGGGCATGTAGTACAACTGACTGGGATAGAAGTGCAATTAAATGCACATTAGGGTGCACAGTTCAGGAAAATACAGAAACTGAGTGTATACATCTGTTAATTGAATTTAGGAAACTACATGTGGTATCACCGTAGCAGCCAGAATAGAGAGTAATAAAGTAAATACACCTGGCAGGTGCACCAGGTAATTCAATGCAGACAGAGTGATTAAGTGCAGATATTATTTAGTAATGCTGCATCTCTGGTGTCACTAACAGACCAGATGTTCTTCGTTTCCTGGCAGACATTGAAAATGGTTGGAATCTCTTTGGCAGTGACGGGGGTACAAGGCAGGTGGGGAGCAGATGTTTCTCATTCCAGTGGTTGTTCATATTCTTGCTATAGTTGTTTTTGTCAAAGTAGTAGTAGTAGTAGTAGTTTTTGTTGTTGTTGTTGTGGAGTCATAGGTCAACTCTGAGAAAGCCATTCCAACCATCATGGCCATTTGAATTTCAAACATATTACCCTAAGACATTCCCAACTCACATACACCCCTCCTCTTCCCCTACCTCAGATCCCTGACTAACTCCTACTTCTAGTCCTTTCCTGCCATTACATCAGCCCTCTGGAAATTCCTTTCAACTGATCATGAGAAATCGTAACCACATCAATCTCACAGATCTTGGAGGTCCCATCAAAGCCATGGACACAGCTCTTTCCCTTCAGATCAAATCAACTAAAATAGAAAGTATCCATAGGTAATTGGCCATATTCGATATTTTCATGGAGAATCTTCTTGGTGAACTAAAGTCATTTAGAATAAGATGTTCTCTTGAAAAGCACAACAAAATGGTGAAGGTTGCACTTCTAAATATACATAGAACCTGGCTTCTATAAATATTTAGTGTAGTATCTACTTGTCTATTTCTCCACTGATGCTTATTCTATCACCAACAGCATCTTGTCTCATTCTTCTATAATTAAGGGTTCACAGAATGTCTGGAGGGAGGTGACCCAACAAAACATGATAATTCATGGTTGTGTGATTAAGAAATTAACTTTCGAACTGCAAGGTGTCAGGCTCAATTCCACTGAAGAGCATTTATGGTTGTGTGATTAAGAAATTCGCTTTCTAATTTTAGGATTTCAGGTTCGGTTCCACTGAAGAGCATTTTCGAGCAACTATCATCTATCATAAACTTAACTCAAACAAAATCTTGTAAATGAAATTTAATAGACAGAAACTGTATGGAAGCCTGACAGAAGGAATTTTCCTGTTTTCTTGAGACTTAATCAATTATTCAGTTTAGCGTGAAAATCTGGTTGTTGGATGTTTTTAGTAGGTTCCATTTCATTGCAAACATTCAAGTCAGCATTTCAGCCCAAGGAAAATTCTAGACTTCCCCCCAGTCCTTTTGTGCCCACCACCTCCCATCCCTGCTGTTCTTCAGTTTCTGATTAAGCCATTAAAATATAATTTATAAACATCAACTTCTTTCCTAGCCACCTTCCTTATTTCATCACTCATCACCATTTCATCATTCTTTCATCACTCTTTCATCACTCATCACCCATTTCTCTTTCTGTTTGATTTACAATCTTTCATATAAACTAAATGATTTCATTTTAATCTTCATTAATTTCTTTAATTCTTCATCGTTATTCTTTTTGTTTTTCTTGTTTCCAGTTCCATTTTGGACATCCTACCGCTTCCTGTTGGCCATTCTAGGATTCTTGGGATTTGTAAACATTTACACAATTCGTGTGAACATGTCTGTGGCAGTGGTATGTATGGTGAACCACACAGCTGTCCTTGGAACTTCAGCAACAAACCCCTACAACACCACATTCAACGACACATCTACCAATCTTGAGGATGATATTTGTCCTGTTAACACTGATACAAATAGTGCTGAAAAAAGCAAAGGCAAGGCTGATGTAAGTATTATGTTCTTTATCATGATATTTGTGCTTGGCTTTGACACATTGTCACATAAGCATTTACTAACAAAAACAAGAGCACCCATTATTATTGGCATAAATGTGAATCTGTAATCCAGATATAGAAGCTGGAGGTTTCAAAGCAATTGTCCATAGATAGTTATCTTCTTTCTCTTTGATTTTCAAAAAGATATTCACATCAGCAGGGCAGCTGAACTCTAAGATGGTACATATTTTTTTTCTTGTCTCTCTTTTATTCTTTTACTTGTTGCTGTCATTTGACTGTGGCCATGCTGGAGCACCACCTTTTAGTCAAAGAAATCCACCTCTGGACTTATTCTTTGTAAGCCTGGTGCTTATTCTATCACTTCTGCCAAACCATTAAGTTATGGGGACGTAAACACATCAAGATCGGTTGTCAAGCAATGGTGGTGGGGAGGGGTCAAACACAAACACACAGACATAAATATATACATATACACACACACACACACACACACACACACACACACATATATATATATATATTTATATATATACAACGGGCTTCTTTCAGTTTCCGGCTACCATATCCACTCACAAGGCTTTGGTCGGCCCGAGGCTATAGTAGAAGACACTTGCCCAAGGTGCCACGCAGTGGGACCTAACCTGGAACCATGTGGTTGGGAAGCAAGCTACTTACCATACAGCCACTCCTGCTGGTCTTCTTTGAAATATGTTAACCCTGTTGTTTGGGGGTTGTATAGTGGTCATCAGTAAAAGAGTGCTTCCTGAAGAGCCCACTTCTGACACTAGGATGGTCTCAATATTAAGTTCATGTATTTGTAACTGTTGTTTAGCAGGTGGTGTCTGAGAGAGAGACAATACGAGATTCAAAGGTTGTCTGCATGGATCTCATGTCCCCACTTCCTTCTTCTCAAGTAGAGTCTGTCGATATCACTGTTTCCAGTTGATGTCATGATTTTACAGGTTTTAAGGTCAATGGAGTGGATTTTTTCAACAGACAGTCGAGTACCCCAAATGAGGGAATCAATGCCAGTACTGCAAGTGCAGAGTTCCAACTGCTATATTTTCCTAAGCAAGCGAAAGCGAAATCGGGATAGCACCTGTGCCCAGCGTCGCCTTTCTGGCACTTGCGCCCGTGACATGTGCAAGGATTTTCGAACGAGATCGTTGCCAGTGCCCCTGGACTGGCTCTTGTGCGGGTGGCACATAAAATACACCATTTTGAGTATTGCCGTTGCCAGTACCGCCTGACTGGCCTTCGTGCCGGTGGCACGTAAAAAGCACTCACTACACTCTCTGAGTGGTTGGCATTAGGAAGGGCATCCAGCTGTAGAAACTCTGCCAAATCAGATTGGAGCCTGGTGTTGCCATCTGGTTTCACCAGTCCTCAGTCAAATCGTCCAACCCATGCTAGCATGGAAAGCGGACGTTAAACGACGACGATGATGATGATGATGATGATGATAATATTCTTGGGTCACTATTTTTATTCACAGTACCTTCTTCATATGATATAATTTCATCAATGCCTTGGTTTTTGTAGCATTCTTTGTAGGGGACAGGAGAGACAGAGAGACTATTGAGTTACAGGCTCTGGTATTGAGGGACTGATTTTACACATGCAACATATACAAACATTTGTGACCAAATTTCATTCCTATGTCAGCTGTATGTATGTATTGTATATATGTAGGTATTGTATATATGTATGTATGTATGGATGGATGGATGGATGGATGGATGGATGGATGGATGGATGGATGGATAGAAGCATGTATGTATGTAAATATGTCAGGTCATTCTTAGTGCTACTAGTAACATGTAACCTAGTGCAAATTGTTGCATGACTAGGCCATCATTTACTAAACCGGCAACCCTACCAGGACTGCTTGATAAGGAGGGTGGTTTCATTGAAAACTCTGTAGGACCAAAAACAAACCCTACCAAAAGATGGACAAGCTCCGTTGACCAATTGCTATCCAACAAATGAGAATGAGAAATCCCTAGTCTTTGTTTAGACATTTCTCAAGAAGGAAACTTCTGATGTTACACCTACAATTTCATTTGCATCAAATGATGTATTCTAGTGCTCCACTTTTTAAAAAATGCATATTTTGTATAGAGAGTAAGATTGATCCTGTGTAAGACCTTTTCTACCTTTAAAAAGCTTCAGGTTGGGTCATCACTTGATTTTTAGCATCTATATTACATATGCGTTGCTGACCAGAGTTGAAAAAGGTAAAATACTCCATGAAAAATTCTGAGATAGAATGAAGGTGGTAACTCTCTGAACACCTGTTGCAAGAGGTGCCCATCATTGCCATATTTGAGCAAAAGATTGTTGGTCCCCAGCAGGACTGGAAAGTCATACTCATGCTGCTTTATAAGAACAATCAAGCAATGGTATTG
The DNA here is from genome assembly GCF_001194135.2 of Octopus bimaculoides. Classification (NCBI taxonomy): domain Eukaryota; kingdom Metazoa; phylum Mollusca; class Cephalopoda; order Octopoda; family Octopodidae; genus Octopus; species Octopus bimaculoides. The sequence goes on from NC_069002.1 coordinate 16,290,691, forward strand.
TTCGAAATTGAGTTGCAGCCCTTATGAACGTATATATGTATGATTGCATTGCATTTGTGTACTTGTGTATTTATGTATCTATGCATGTATGTATGAATATATGTATGTATATATATGTATATATGTATATATATAAGTATGTTTGTATATATGCTTGTATGTAGGTTTGTATGTACGTATGTATGTGTGTATGAACGAACGACTGAATAAGCTGACTTCTGTCACATAGATGTGTGTATGTGTATGTGTGTGTGCGTGTGCATGTGTGTGTCTATGTGTGTGTGTGTGCGTGTGTCTGTGTGTGTGTGTGTGTCTGTGTGTGTGTGTGCCTCTGTGTGTGTGTGTGTGTGTGT
>NC_069002.1:16291053-16293790 GCF_001194135.2 Octopus bimaculoides
TGTGTGTGTGTCTGTGTGTATGTGTGTCTCTGTGTGTGTGTGTGTGTGTGTGTGTGTGTGTGTGTGTGTGTGTGTTGGCACTCACCAATAATGTTTTATGAACACAGAATCCATTAGATTTCTTAATATTTCAAAAATGGTTCTGCAGGAATTCCGGAAGGAATTCTTTGTATCGATGTATTTAGCAATGAAATATCATTAATAGACATTCAATTATTTACCTCATTAAACTTTTTTTGCTTGAAATTGCTTTTAACAATTTCTTAGAAAATTATATCAAACTGTTTAAATTCCATTAATTTCTAAAAGACATTTCTGTTAGAAGAGTTTCTGAAATTCTTTGACTCTTTTACTGGTTTTGGAGAAATGGGGCTGGGCAGACTTGTTAGATCATCTGATATAATGTTTTGCATTATTTGCTCCAGCTTTTTCCGTTCTGAGTTCAAATCCTGCTGAGGTCAACTTTGGTTTTCATTCTTCCAGGGTCAATAAAATGAAGAACTAGTCATTTCTTTGCATTAATTTACTCAACAAACCTCTCCCCTAGTTTCATGCCAATTAAGAAATATTTTCACTGTTTTCTCAATATTTAGTCATAATTATTGATCTATCATGAATTTCAATCTTATTTTATCAATCACTAACTATAACTTGGTGTGGCCAAGTGGCAGGCTGTAAATGTCCCGGAAAATAAATATTGAACTATAATTCCCATCCTTAATGAGATGAAATTATTACTTTAATCATTTATTTTATGTTTATACAAGTTGGATACAAGTTGCTAATGGCTCAAATAGGTCATTGTATGCTTGTCAATGGTGAGAGCATTGCTAAAACATCTTTGCAACTCAATCAAAACAATGTTATTACTTAGGTTTGAAAATCTTGTTTTATTGATTTTTCTCAATGAGGTTTACATTTTTACTGATATACATTAGTGATTCATACACACACACACACACACATGTATTTCTATGTACTTAAGTATGTATACATATTATGTCAGGTTGCTCCTAAGTGCTTCAAATGACAAGTAATCCAGTCCATCATGTTACATGACTAGGTCATCAGTGACACTCCAACAGGACCAGCTGAATGAAGGGGGAGGGGTTCCAAGAAATCCTGACAGACAGAAAAAGACTTGTCAAAAGACTGGTTAGTCTGGCACCTTTCTATCTATCATTTTTTACTTGTTTCTGTCATTAGACTGCGGCCATGCTGGGGCACTGCCTTGAAGAATTTTAGTTAAATGAATCGATCCCAGCATGCATTATGTTTTAAGCTTGGTATTTATTCTATCAATCTTTTTCCAAACAGCTACGTTATGGGGATGTAAACGCACTAACACTGGTCATCAAGTGGTGCTGGTGGACACACACACACACACACACACACACACACACACATATTTGTAGGATTCACCAGAATCAAGGTATTTTAATGCTAAGGACACCAAACAAGGTTTCGAAATCCACACATCCATATACAAACATATACAAACATATACACCATATACACCATATACACCATATACACCATATACACCATATACAAACATGTCAGCCTATACCCATACATATACAAACATATTCATACTCACATACACACATACAGGAACACACCACTATACACATACTTACAGATATACATGTACATGAAATTATACACCCATGCACATCAGCATGCAGTTTCATGGTCCAGTGTAAGTTCCAGAGCCAAAATTCAGATTATTCTCTCAAATATAATGCTTATTTTTTCACATTGTTTCGAATTAATCATGCATTGTCTTGTGAGTTCAAACTTTTGATAAAGTGATTATTTATTTTTTACAATATTATAGGGTAGGTGTGAGATGTTGAATCTGACCAGTTTGAGCATAAAAGAGGCAGAATGTTTTAGCCAAATATGGCTGGTTTAAATCCTAAAGGGTTAAGGTCCACTACAGCTGTTTCAGACATGCTTTTTATTGTTGAAAAATTTGATTACATCGGGGGGAAAAGAAGTCCAGTGGCTTTGGGTGAATTAAAATTTGAAATTCGGTTTGGAGAAAAAAAAAAACCAAGATGTAGAATGTGGATTGACCCTCTCATTTTGGTCACAAATAAGAACCAAATTTTGCATTTTATGGCTGGTGCTGGTGTTGGTGACATGTAACAACTTCCATGCCAGTGACACATAAAAGAACCTGTGACACGTAAAAGATTCCATACCAATGACACAGAGAAGGCACCCACTACACTCTGTTGAATGGTTGGCATTAGGAAGAGCATCCAGCCATAGAAACCAAGCCAAAACATATAACTGGAACTTGGTGCAGCTCTCTGGCTTACCAGTTCCACTCAAGTCGTCTAACCCATGCCAGCATGGAAAGTGGACATTAAATGATGATGATGATGTTGAATTCACCTGAAGAAAACATTACTCTTTTTTTTAAGAGAAAACATTTCTTTTTTAAAAGAAAACATTTTTTTTAAAAGAAAACATTTCTCTTTTTGTGTTAACAACAAACAAGATGAGGACAAATATCCGTCAAATGTAAATAATGTAAATAATGTACATAATTCCTCATCTCTTAAATATAGAACAACATTTCTCTTTTCATGATGTATTCGAATTATTCATCAATAAAAAACACATCTGAAACAGCTGTAGTGAACTTTAACTCATTTGTGTTCATTCTTGTGAACTTTAACTCATTTGTGTTCATTTTTTGTTTTAAATTGACATGACTCTAAGA